>NC_056736.1:221086258-221361258 GCF_019279795.1 Protopterus annectens | reverse complement strand
ATACCCCTGGCTCTCAAAAATTAGGATTTGGGTATATTTCTGATAGTATGAGGGGGGTGTAAACTAGTAGCCTCAAATAAACTATTATATTAGGGGTATTTATGAAACCCTTGAGTAGACAGTGTATGTTCAGAGTTATGTGTTATTCAGATATCCAAAAAATGGATCTCCTGATCATGCATGTTAAGTGTTAATTCCATCCCCCATTTGTTCACTTTTAGATATTGGAAAAACTCTAGAAAATATGTAACATCACCCCGCCAGATCAACCAACAATCGTCAAGGTACTGACACCAAATTTCCATCTCCCCTAAATAAATATTGTGTGATGGATCATAAATAAGGAATTCCTCTAGGTACCCCATAGAAGGCCTGCATAAATTGGGGCAAAAAAAGCCCCCATCGCAGTTCCTTGTTTTTGCCAGAAACAGTCAGCTTGAAAATAGAACACATTCTTTTTTAAAATGTGTTCAGCCATACAAATTAGCAAAGTGTTGAAGCCGGGTGGGTAGTTGTCCACCTTGTCAAGCCAATATTTTAAGGCCTTCAGTTCAGCCCAATGGGGGATATTTTTATAAAGAGCGGTAACATGCGGTAACAATGCTGTATTTTGCATTTGTTTTTCATTCAATATATTAATAGCTTAGCGAGCGTTATTCTTAGGGTTTCCCGCCGTTATTCTCAGCATATTCTACTAGTTAAAATGTTATTTAATGTAATGCCTATAACATTGTATAGCATTATTATCATGCTGTAATTATATATAGCTTGGTGAACTTTGTTATTTTATCATATATTCTACCACACTAGGTTGGCTCTGTGCTTTATGGTACTTTTATATTTAATAGTGTTTTCTAGTACTTTTTATGACTTTAGTTCTGCATAACACATTCTGTAGCTAAATCTAGGACAGTATAATACATGCTTCTACTTGGTGACTTTGTTACTGATGAACTGCTCTCTCCTGTGTTGTGTTAATTGTTAGCTATTACTGCATACTCCATACCAACTAGCACATTTATCTTTCTCTTTATATGCTACTGTATTTTTCCTATCTCTTTGCTTCAATCTTACCTCCTCCCTCCTCCTCTCATTTCACTGCTTCACTCTCCTATTTGCCCTAGCCTTCCTTTACCTACTGCTCACCCTAGAGCAAAAGCCTCCTTAACCTCTATCCCTTTACTGTCTACCCTACTCTTCCTCTGTGCTATTTTCTCCCTCATTCAGTCCTGCAATAACTGATTTTTGTATTTCTCTACTTTTGTTACAGCCTGCATCCTTGGGTGCGCCCTTCCTGATCTAAGAACACCCTATATAAACTAAATACTTACAAGGAACGCTCCCTCCCATCTGACACCATGAAGACTCCAAGTGTACTGCTTGTGTGCAGCAGTGTGAATTTTCCTATATTACCAAGTAACCCACAGTGTATGTAGCCTATAAAATTAGTTGTGTGCTTGTTAACTTTGCATACTGTAACCTACCTCCCAAGTCAGATAGTGGCCTGCCACAGCCTTCGTCCTCCTCCTCCCACCTCTCTCACCTCCCAATGTATGCATCTGTTCTACCATTGAGCTCTCTTTAGATTTAAACTTTAAAGGGGTTATAGCCTTCCTTAACTAAACGCAGTACCTCCATATCTGTAAATCTAACCATTGAGCCCCACACTCTCTATAAATTGCCATTCCTCCACATAGCCACTAGTTGGCACCAAATAGCAGAGCAGAAGATCGCTTCAGATTTTTGCTTTCCTTATTCTCCTTAGGTGTACCATTACCAGTAGACTTGTTTCCCCTTCCCTTTCCAACCTACATTATTTCCCACTACTTACATACTCTTTCACGCATAGCAATACTGCTTTATAGAATACTAAGACACTTACCCTGTGTCTCAGAGACTGATTGTTTTTCTAGTCTAGCATTTCCCTCTTGGTGTTACCCAGCTCCATTTGCTCTGTCGGCGCACACCGCTCCCCTACCCTACCTCCAATTCCCAACCACCCCCAGTGGTCCTAACCTTATACTTCCTAAACCACATCTTCCCCACAACCCAACCTATCCACTACTCCAACCAATCTGGAGAACCTAGCCACACCCCTCCTCAATTACCTATCTCCTTAGCCCATCTTGATAAATACATTTTCCCTACTGTTGAATAACTGTGCTGCATGATATGTTTGAGAAAATGGCTTAGTGATAAATAGCTTTGCCTGAAGTATGCAAGTTCCTGTGTTTGAGACTTGCTAGGGCTGCTTATTTTGTTGCTGGGCAGAACAGGGACTATTGGAGACACAGTGATTAAGGCACTTTAAAGCAGTTGTAAGTGGGTTTGTGCGGAGTTTACGGCCACGTACCGCTGCTTAAACCCACACTAATTTCAAATAAATAAAATAAAAAAGGGAGATAGGAAAGTGGTGAAATTGGGGCAAGCAGGTGGACAAACATGAGGAGAAACAAGTAGGGATGTGCAGGATGGGTGTAGGAAAGGACCATAGCTCTGCATTTCTTTGGCAGCAACAGCTGCTTTCAATGTGGGCAAATTTGAATTTGGAGCCTCACACCCTACACGGAGGTGTTCGGGCATCAACAATACGGATGATTGGCAGGGTTGGATTGTGTGCTGGGTACACGTCTCTTGGCAAAATGCATAGCTATGTATGGGACGTGATTTTTTTGTGGGACAGATGCCCTTTTTTAAGGTGAGAGTGGGACATTAAGGAAGGATTATTGGTAAGTGTGGTGAGGGATGTTTGGTATGAGAGGTTGCATTTGCAGACAGACAAGACAGACAAGACAGACAAGACAGCAGACAGTGGCAGTGTATGACACATGGGGGTAAACATCTTGATGGGTAGGGTGGTTGGGAATCTGAGGCTCATGAGCCCCCCAGATGGTAGTAGTGGCACTGATGTCCCCAACCAATGGCAGTCACCACTACTCCTTCACAGCCCCGAAGGTGGCTGTGCTGCGGGTTGGGCTGGAGGGCATGCCTGCCCCTCTAGCTAAGACAGCCTGCCCTCAAACTGGCACAGGCAGTCATCCAGCTCCATCTGGAGGACACTGCGCACCATGCCACAGACCTCATCTTGGGTGACAACCTACTCACTGCGCCCATTTGCAGGGGGGGGGGCTAGCCCCACCCCCTGCAGCAGTTCCACCCATGGGTGGTGCAGGACCAGTAGATGATGGAGGTCTGGGTTGGGTCCCAGAACTGCTGAGACCTGGAACCTCAGCCAGGTGGGTGGGAGACGCGGATCCATTGGGATCTGCCTTCCTGTATGTGCTATGATGTGGAACTTAACAACAATGAATATTGGTTAGTAATGCACAACACATTACACCATTAGTCAAAATAGCACGCATGGATATTCCTCTTTACCCAAAACAGTGCAATTATAACAGTGCCATAGCAAACAGAACCCATGCATATATGGAATGGCATTCAGAGTTGCAACAGCATGCCAGATAGTGGTATGTCAAGCAGGCAATAAGATGATTATTCAACAGGGAATATTAGTATTCACACAGTTTAAACAGTGATAAACCAAATGGAACAACGGTCCCAACAGTAGACGTTTGTTTAGGAACATACCCATGTTGGTTTCACTCTGACGGTTGGATCAGTTGAGTGGTGGGGGAAGGGAACATATTCAACTGACAACTGCTATCAAGTATATTTGTCAGTATACTACAATTCACTACTCTACATTCTGACCACACTTACACTCTACCTGGACCATGGGGCTGCTACAGAACACCAATAGCTGTAGATATCAACAGAGCAATTGTACCCTTATTTAAGTTATACACATCAGACCTGTTTCTATACCAATTTCTTTACCTCTGGGCCTGTGCAGGTGAACTGTGTGCACATTACATTGCTGCTTCTACACATATTTCAGATTTGTATATTAGTTGCATCCCCTGGAGTATATGTTGTGCCTTTCACATACATCTACTGTGACATTGTCTGTGTGCAGGTTTCTTGGCAACTGGGGAAACTATCTATGACAGTGTGACACTTGAGTGGCTTGTCTGGGCCAGGCAGCAGAGTGTGGATGTTTAGCTTGCATCTATTTGCAAGACTGGGGCTGATTGAAACAGTTATACACATCATACTAGTATTTCTATTCAGATTTCTTTACCTGTGTGTCCTGTATGGACAATGTATGTGTTGCCGTACATTATTTTTTCTATTCAGATTGCAGTTTACAACTGTAGAACCAGACTGAGATGCTAGTGGCAGTCCCTGGATTCGAACCTTGCTGTGTGTGCAAAATTGAACTGCAGGCCTAGCCCTTATCAGACTGAGCTACTGGGGAGGTATTGTGTGCTGATTGTGACATTTCTATGTAGTGCATATTTTTGTGCACAGTACTTTTATTATGAGATGTTGCATTATTTGTTTCCCATTTTCAGTAAAATTATGCATACACAACAGACATTAGTGTCACTGTTTGTGAAACAAGTGCACATTAGCTGGATTGCACATTTGACTGTTTTACAACTGCATACTGCAATTTAGATTCTGATTACACAATGTATGTTTTAAGTCTGCACCTGTTAGCCTTATACATTTTTCAGTCCCTTCACAGCTACATACGGCTGAAATTGAAAGGTTAACACAGGACAATTCTGGCAAACAAACAAGTAAAACACATTCTGATGGGAAAATGTACTGCTGCTTTTTCCCAGTTATTTGACATGCCCATTCTAAAGTATGCAGACAAGCAGTGGTAAATCTTTTCACCTCAGTTAATGCATTCTGCAGGACATACACATTTCTATTTATCAGGTACAAGTGAAATGACACACACCAGTGTTTGGGATCACCTTTATTAGTTTTGACATACATATCTGTACAACTCAGAAATCTATGATTACTATTCCTGCATGATCTGCACAGGGGAATGCTTTTCATTTCTAACTGTTACAGAAGCCCTGACATGGAACTTTCTTGGCAGGTTCACTCAAACACACTCATACATATCCTAATATTCCTCTCCTGCATATTGTACCTTGTTTGCTACTGATATCTGTATTACACAGCAGCTGGGAATACTCCATTGTAACACTGGCAACCTGACACAGGCATTTATTCCTGACTTTTACAGCACAATTATATATACAGGCAGTACTACCATTACTATAATTTTTATTTCTTACTGCTAATAGTAGGGGTATTCTGTACTCACCATAATATTGACACAGCTGGGCCAGTCACTGGGCATGAGCCACAGCATTCTGAGACCTCTCTGCAGCAGCTGTAATGGGAAACATCACACATTAATCACACCTGCACAGCCAAAAGTTGAACTTTTTCCATGCTTAGAGATACATAAGACTGCATACTTACAGACAGGTGGGACATCCTGCGCTCAGGATTCTTGGATCCACTGGTTCAAAAGTACACCCCTCCTCTGCTTCAGGTAATTATGGTGATGACGTACCTGCTCTCCAGTCTGGGGTATGCCAGTGGCACTGGTGACATCACATGCAAGCTGGTTCCAGGCCTCCACTTGTACTGCGAGCCCTGGTACTGTCCCTTCAGCAGCCTCCCATCATGGTATTTAACTAGGAGCCCAACCATGAACCTGGACTCCTGGATGCCCCAACATTGCACTCGAATGTGCACACCTTCACCAATGCCAGATGTTTTGGTCTTGCTGTGTGCAATCCCAAATGGCTATGGCTGTATTCCTGCCTGTGTGATTTAAATAGGGCAGTTTTCCTGCACTTTTTTTGATTGGCTGTTTTTTAATATGCTGCACTATGCTTAGCTCCATGCAAATCTGCATAGCAAAGCTTACACCAGCTAAGCACAGCTGACAGCTGGTAAGCAACACTTACACTAGCAAGGCATTGCTTAAATCTATTTTTTCATTAAATTTATAAATTATTTTTTACATATATATTTTAATATTCCCACCCTTACTGTGCTATAAATGAGCCATATGATTGACATTTATCATTCAAATTCCTTAAAAAAATATTAAATAATTTGGCAGAGGGGGATTTGAGCCAAGCATGTTCTACATGCTCTACCATGGCAGTACCACTATACTACAACAACTGCATGATGTTTTCTATTACAGTAGCACTTGTCTATCATTTTCAGCCAGGCTAAGCATAGCGGCGAGCCACACAAACAAGCTGTTCAGCATTTAAACTTCGGATTTATTTCATGAAAAAATATTATTAAATTTTTTTTATTTTATATTCCTTTCCTCTTGTCCTACTGCTTCCATGCATGTAGGGCAATGCATGTAGGGCAAGAGAGCAAACATTTGGGGGTGTACACTAAGGCTGCTGCCTTCTAAGTGTTTGTGTTTTTTATTTTTTTTTTCAGTGTCCACGGACACTGAAATGTTAGCTATTTACATTTCAGTGGCTGCAGACACTCATTTACTATATAATATTAGAGCCAGGCTCTAATATTAAATAGATTGACACTCATCTGTGTCAGAAAGTGCTGTAAGGTACTTTCAGAATGAAGGGGGCATGTTTCAGGTGCAGGCACTGCTGACACACGCCCCATGTGCTCAATTCTGGTTAGTGTCCATTTAATTTAGATAGCACCATGCCTTCAAGCATATGCAAGGCGCGCTGCTATCCTAAATGGACACTAACCACTCTGTGCAAGAATTGCCTTATTCTTGCATGGAGCTTCATGAATTCAGGGGATGGTTGCAGTAATATAAGAAGATTTGATTAGTGGCTTTTGATGAGCAAGTATATACTCTTTTAATAGCCAAAGAAAACTATTATTATAAATTTTATTAGATCTGTTGACATTTGATTGATTATACTTCAAAAGAATATACTCCTGAATATCTTTCCATTTAGCAGAATACTTTTTGTTTGTCTATTAGATAATTTTTTAACTGTAGTCAATATGGAGTATATTTCTATATCAGGAAAACGTATTCTGCTGTTGGACCACTTAAGTTGATGGTGTTAAGGCAAGCCTCGAATTATTAGCATGCCAGAGGAAATTAAGCATTAGTGTATTGAAATATCTTATATATTGTTTGGGAATAGGGTAAGCTAAAGATTGTATTATATATAACATTTTGGGTAGTATTATCATTTTTATAAGTAAAAATCTCTCTTCAAATGAAAAATAAATTTATTCCATTTTGTTATAAGAACCTTAATCTTTTCTAAAGTTTCACTATAATTTATATTAATTATATCATTAATGTTCTTAGATAAGATTACTCCTAGATAATTTATTTTATCATTATTAACTAGATATTTATTATATTCCTCTGAGATATTGTTGAGATTTGTGTCTGTACATAACATTTTTGTCTTACTTTCATTAAATTCTAGACCAGAAATAAGCTGAAATTAATTTTTAATAGCTTTAAAATATTAGTTAGGGAATTTGTATTATCATTTAATGTTAGAAATATATCATCAGCGAACAAAAGTATTTTTTGAAGAAAGGTTAAGTCCAAATTGAATTCTTTTCATTTTTGGACTAGCTCTAATAAAGTTTGCAAGAGGTTCCATAATTAAAGTGAACAATAACAGTGAAAGAGGACAACCTTGTTTTGTACCTTTATTTATGGGAATTGATTGTGATATATGAGACAATTTTTATATAAGCAAATGATTTTTCATACAAATTTTTAATAAGATTTTGAAACTCAGTGGTAAAGTTACAAACCTATAAAACTAAAAGGAGATAGTCACAACTAACTGTGTCGAAAGCACATTTGATATCTAAGCTTACCAACATTAAACATTTCTTTGAGTTATTGGTATAGTGAATAATAGCTATGATTCTTTCAATATTGTCATAGGTATTCCTATTCCTTATGAAGCTGGTTTGATCATTATTAATTGGATGTGGTAAGAATTATTGAAATCTATACGCAATAATGGACATGAATAATTTATAATCAACAGTTAACAATGGTATCGGTCAATAGGAAATACAATCTTTTGGATCTTTGTCAGATTTTAAAATTGAGGTTGCAAGTATATAGATCCATGAGGGAGGGATAGCAATTGATCCTTTACCTAATTGAAAAGTATGAAGTAAAATATTTAAGGCATATTTAGGCACTAATTTATATAATTCTGGAATTATGCCATCATTACCTGGCACTTCATTGGATTTTAACTTGAGTATTTACTTAGTGAGTGCTGAGATAGAAATAGGTTTATTAATTATATTTAAATGCTGCTCCATTAATCTATTTTTAATGTATTTATTAATAACTGTTTTTATAATCTCTTGTGAATCCATGACTGCCATTTCATGATTACTTTTCTGAAAATATGATCTGAACTCATTTAGAATATCATCTATAGCAGTGACCTTTTTCTTTTTATCCTTACTGTATATCTCTTTTATATGATTTGAGTTTATTATAACTTTTTTCTAGAAGCTACTTTGTGTAAATGTTTAGGATTTGTAGAATAGTTTATTAGTTTTATTTTTCCAAGTTAATTTTAACTTTATTGTTTAAAATTTCCAAATATTTACTTTGTAACTCATTAAATGTTTTAACCAACTATTATTATTATTATTATTAGCTTGATACTCTAACTTATCATTTTTGTTCTTGCAGGTCTTTCAAATCTTTATCCAATTGTTTTCTTTTTAATGAGTACCCATATTACATTTGTTTCATATAAGTATGATTTAAGAGCATCCCATACATAAGTATCTAATATTTTATTTGTACTATTAAAATCTAGGTAAGATTGAATCTCTTTATTCAAGTATTCTTTAAAATTGTTCATATTTATAATATAAGCTGGCTTTCTCTTGACATGAATGTTATTATTTCACTTCATACATAGTTCAAATGTTATGGCGTTATGATCTGAAATTGGGCAAGATATTATTTTAACTTTATCTAAATTATTAACTAGATCATTTGAAATGAGAACTCTATCAATTGTAGACTGTGAGCCATGTCTGTTGGAAAAATGTGAAAAATTAAGTGTCTCTTTAATCAAGAATTCTTTAGATGCTTTAATGTTTAATAGTTTGATGAAGTTTATTAATGCTTTAGCCAATGCTATTTTACGTTTCCCTTTGGTATTGGTATCATCAGCATGTAATATACAGTTAAAATCCCCAGCAATAATGAGACTACCTATTGAATGCTGTAAAATCAAATCCAAATGAGATTTAACTGTTTTAACTCCTAACCTGAGAATCCAGTACATGTTTGTTAGGGAATATATTTTTTGTTTACTAAAATGTTAACTAAGCAAAACATACATTTATCATCATTATAAGTACTTAAAATATGTGGTAGAGGTAATGAATTGTTTCATAAGATAGAAACCCCTCTTCTTTTTAGATTAAACTGAGAACTAGCTATAACTTTATATCTCCTGCTAGTTAATCTACATACATCCTTTGCTATCAAGTGTGTCTCTTGGATGAAAACAATTTAGCTTAGATTTTGTTTTTCTTTATTTGTATGAGCCTGTACTGCAATATTATTTTAAATATTTCCTGTGATTTTTTTTTTTAAACAAGTTTATTGTTTTTAACATACAAGAAAATATCATAACAATTTTATACAAGTAATTAAAATAGGTATGGATGAAAACAATTTGAGGTAAGAATAACTTTAAGTATCCATGGAAGCCAGATCTCTTATTGCTATCATGCAGACCATTTATATTGATCGATAATTTTAAACTGGCCATGTATATTAATCTAGATTTATCTTATACATGAAGTTCTTAAGTATATACTTATAGATTTTATTTAAACCACTAGAAAAGATTTATATTTTGGAGGAATATATAAACATTTGTTATTTTAATGATAGACACATATGTTCTAAATGTAGACATCAAACTATGAACAGTTATAACAAAAATTAATGAGCATAATGAAATCCCAACAAATCAACTCCACATGGAGTAAATGACTGCAGACGTAGACAAAAATATTTGTTCAAGTCATACTATCCTTCATAAAAGCAGAATTAATCAACTCTGTCATTCAATTCTATATTATAGTTAATGAAAATGTTAAGAGGTATATGAATGGTTTTATAAATCTAATATAGTAAACCTCAAATTTACATTTACTCTAACAAGATTGAATTACACGTAACAAGAATCAGTTGGTAGAGAAAATATAACACCATTGAAGTAAAAGCAACATAATTATAAATATAAATAAATTAAAAATTTTAAAAGGTAAAATAGTACAGTATGGAATAAGTAATATATTGGTATATTATAACTACGCTAAGAGGGTATAAATAAAAATCTATGTATAAGACAATGCTAAATAAATTGATATAAATTATAACATCTTTGTATCCATCAAGCTTACAGAGAGATTAAACTCATTGACAACTAATAAATTAAGCCTTCATTTATCTATGTATAAGTCACTGTGCTTGACAAAAGTAACATGTACTATACTTGTTAATCAAATGATTGTTGTGTTAGCTTGAAGCTGAAAACATTACTATATATAAGAAGTACAAATCAGTTGTAAATATAGAACAAGTTATTTTAAGTTAAGAATGAATTGAAATATATAAAAGGCAGAATAATCATTTAAGGATCTAAAAATGTTCATTTACCAAACCACAATAATGTTACTAAATATTTTTAGTGTACAGTATACTATTTCAATGAGTAGTATTAGATTAGTAATAATTAAAATTAGTACTGTATAAGAGTTAAAAGATTCAAAAGTCAGAAAACTGGCCATAAGAGTTAGCAAACTAATTAACAATGTGAACAGTTGACCAGCTCTTTTACTACTTGGCATAGTTATAGGTTCATATATATATATATATATATATATATATATATATATATATATATATATATATATAGGTTCACTTCAATTCACTGAACTTTCAATTCACTGACTTTCATTTCACTGACACCATTTCACTGAAATTCATTTCACTGAAAGTTCATTTCACTGACAAGTATTATTACAAAGTAAATGGAATATGCCCCATTCCCCACTGTAGTGCGACCCTGGAGTTAGAATATATAGTTAGGGGGGTGTGGGGGGCAGAGCCCCCCACATTGGGGGGTGTGGGGGGTGCAGCCCCCCACTTACTTTTCTTTTAATAAGCAATATTATATCAAAACGTAAGAATATCATATGAAATGAAGTGGGGGGCTGCGCCCACACCTAACTATATATTCTAACTGCAGGGTCGCACTACAGTGGGGAAGGGGGAATATTCCATTGTATTGCAAATAATAGTTGTCAGTGAAATGAACTTTCAGTGAAATGAAGTTTCAGTGAAATGAATTTCAGTGAAATGGTGTCAGTGAAATGAAAGTCAGTGAATTGAAAGTTAATTGAAGTGAACCCATATATATATATATATATATATATATATATATATATATATATATATATATATATATAAAAACATAGCATTTATGTTTCATTAAATTTGAGATAGTTGGCATATAGCTTCTAATTTATGAAAGTATCTGTGTTTTAGCAAAGGTCTTTCAGAACAAAGAACACATATGCTGGATAAATTAATTTATCATTTAATTAACTATAATGTATTATATTTTTATTTTATTTATTTTACATTTGTTGACCGGGATGGTCCGATTGGATACATGTCCATTTTCAGCGGAGGCCCGGGAAGAAAAGCTCCACATTGACAGTAAGATACATACATGTTACATATATATATATTGTTTCATTTAGTAATTAATACATATGAAAAAACATCTTAGGAATAGCAATCACAGACTACAACATATCTTTTTCTTTCCTAGGTTGTCCTTTTAGCAAAGATTAAAGGGCTTCCATTTATGGGCAGAAAAATTCTCAAGGAAAGATGGGGTTAGGTCAATTGAGAATATAGGTCTAAAGTTTTTATACTTGGATAGTCCTGAAGAAAAATGTGATCTTGGCTTACTGAAGAGGAGTTAATCTGGGTTTGAGCATTGGCAAAGCCAATGTGACTTAAAATGGTATTTTAGACTCTTTTTGAATTGGGTTAGGGAGGTAGTAAGAGTGAGGTTGAAAGGAAGGGAGTTCCATATTTTTCCAATGGCATTGGCAAACAGTGTATCACCCCCTGAGTTATAAGATTTGACTGTTTGGACAAGTAGCCTGTTTGATGAGCGTAGACAGCTGAGATTGGTGTAGGGTATAATAAAATTTTTCAGTGCAGGAGTGTTGTCAGGTTGTTTGAGAATTTTAAATGTTTCTATGAGTTGGTTCTGCTGGAGAAGGTTTGGTAATTCTATCCAACCGAGGTTTCTTAGGTTAACACAGTGATGGGTTCTATAGGGCATGCCAGTTGCAAATCTGGCAATATGATTATAACAACATGAGAGTTTATTTAGGTCAGATTTGTTAAGGTTAGAAAGCATGGGGGAGGCATATAGAAGGGTAGAGAGAAGATGTGAGCGGGCAATGGCCACTTTGGCAATTGGAGTTAGGAAAGATTTTATCCTATATAGTGACCCAAGTTTCTTGTTAATGGCTTTAATGGTTTGGTTAATGCGCATATCGAATCTGTTTATTGTCAATGGTAACTCCTAATAGTTTAGTATAGGAGTCTGGGGAGATGACAGTCCCATTGTTGGATTGTATAGTAAAGGATATAGAAGAGGGTTTATGGGTTGGATGGAAGAGTACTAATTTGGTTTTGTTTGGATTCAAGATCAGTTGACGACCTGATAGCCAGTTTTCTACTGCAGTAAAATTGTATTGGGTTGTGAATAGTAGGTTAACTGGAGATGTATCAGAACAAACTAGCGTTGAGTCATCTGCATATTGAATACAGGTGGCCTCAGGGATGGCTGTGTAGAGGTCATTAATAAAGACTGAAAAGAGAAGAGGTCCCAATATGGAACCTTGAAGAACCCCTATGGTATTTGGTAAGAGGCGAGAGAGCTTATTCTGCCAGAGTATGGCTTGTTGCCTGTCAGAGAGATAGGCATGAAACCAGTCCAGTGTTTGGTTGTCTAGGTAGAGAGTTTTCAGAGTGTGGAGAAGTAGCCGGTGGTTAACCATATCAAAGGCCTTTGATAGGTCCAGAAAGAGAGCTGAGGATATTTTTTTGTTATTCCGGTTATGGTTAATTATGTCAGTAAAAGAGAGGAGGGTAGTGGTTGTACTGTGGTGGGGTCTGAAACCATGTTGTGAACTGGTTAGTAGATTATTCTGGATAATATAGTATAGAAGTTGTTTGTGTGCACACTTTTCCATGATTTTGGCCAGTGGTGACAATATGGCTATTGGCCTGTAATTTGATAGTTCTGTGGATGAGCTGCCTTTGTGGAGTGGAATTACATAGGATATTTTCCATATTGAGGGGATTGTGGACTCTGTTATGGTTCGATTAATTAGGATTGAGATGGGGTAAGCTATGACATCTGCAGCTTTTTGCAAATATTCGGCTGGGAGAAGGTCTGCAGAGAGGGTAGTTGGCTTTAGCTTCTTCAGTAAGGATCGTATAAAGGAAGTGGAGACAGGTTGGAGGTTAAAGGAGAGTAGAGTCTTAGGGATAGAATCTGTTATTGAGGAGCAGGTAGCGGATAATTGGTTGGCTAAGGATTGGATAGTATCAGTAAAGAAAGTATTAAAGGTATTTGCTGCTACTTCTGGGTTTTTATCACATAGCGTTCCTGGGGTAGGAGTGGAGGATTTACCTGGATGGAGAAGATTATTTAAACCCACCCAGAACTTTTGAGGGTTGTTTTGGTGTTTATATTGTAGTTGGCAGTAATAGTTTTTTTTGTCAAGTGATATGGCTTTTTTTGTCTCATTTCTTAGCTGTTGGAATTTAATACGGTCTAGGGGTGACTTGGTTGTATGCCATTTGTCCCATGTTTTGTTTCTAAGTTTGATTTTAGATTTGGAGTCATTTGTTAGCCAAGGTGCTATTTGTGTTTTAGTTTTGATTAGTCTTTTGGGGGCATGAGAATCAAGTATGGTTAGAACTGTGGTATTAAAATTTGTTACTGCCTCCTCTAGGGGGAGATACTTAAGAGTTGACCAATTACAGGATTTAAGTTCCATTTGAAATTTTGTGAGGTCAAAATGTTTCTTGTTTCTAACCGACCTGTAAATGGGCAGTTTAGAGCTTACTGCTTTGTCTTTCCTTATGTATGTGATAAGGTGATCACTAAGGTCATTGGGAAGGGTCCCAGACATGTACATATGGGGATGACTATTTATAAGTATCTAATCCAGGATACTCTCTTTTTGGTTAGAATTGCCTATTCTGGTGGAGGAAGATATGGTCTGTGAGAATCCATGGAGGTTTATATGGGTGGGGTTGGACTCTGAGGAACATAGGTTCCAGTCAATGTTAACATCACCCAGAACAATAGCTTCTTGAGGGTAGTTGTTAGCTAACCAGTTAAGAATGTTCTCCAGTGTGTCAGAGTTTTTCCCAGGGGGGATGTAGATCCCAATTAGATTTATTCTTTTTTGTATTTAGTTGTAGTTTTAGAGCTAATATTTCAGCATTAGAGATCTGGGGTGGTTGAATGGGGTTAAGTGTGACGTTAAGTGTGCTTTTGTATAGCATGGCAATACCACCTCCCTTTTTCTTTGTACGATCGGCCCTAAGTATATTATAACCAGGTGGTAAGATCTCATTATCTTTGGTCCCTGGTTTTAGCCAGGTTTCTGTTAGACACATTATGTCAGGGAGGTACGTTGCTAAAAGAGCATGTAGGTTGTGTACCTTATTGTTTAGGCTTCTTATATTTAAGTGGCAAATTTGGAGGGAGTTGGTTGACCTGACAGAAAGTGGTGGGCTATCAGAGTTTGTGGTTGACAAGGGGCCTGGGTTAGGGTGGATGTCTCCATCTTTAGTTATGTTTTTTCTTAGATAATCTAATGGTCTCATGAGTTTAAGTAATAGTTTTTGACCATATTTGGATTTAGGGTGATTTAGGTTTGGTTTGTTAGGGTACTGGTAATTAGGTTTTGGTGTTTTATTGGTTGGATAGTAGGTTATATGTTCAGTACTAAGTGAAGATAGGGGGGTACTAGTTTGATATTTGGGGTAGTGGAATCCTGAGTATAGCTGATCTTCATATCTAGTTAGTAGGTATAGTATAATTTTAAGTGGTAGGATGAGAGGTATAGTTTTTAGTGTTGGCTTTATTATAGTGGGTGGGGTGGACTTAATTGCCTTCGGGTGATGGTACATTGCCTTAAAGGGAATGTAGATGGTTAGATTGGTAAGTGATGGGAAGGGGAGGGAGGTAATAGAGAAGTGGTTTTGGATGGCTAGAAAAGGGGTGGGGGTGTGGCTAAATAGGTATAAATGTAGGAGTACTGTGGGCGGGTGGGATATGGGGGCAGGGTGGGGCACGGAGCGAGCCCGAGTGTAGCGATGTTAATTTTGCACCAAACTATCCAAGGGCCAGTGAATAAAGTAAGTATTTAAAGTACCCTACTATATACTTCACCAAGCATAAAACAATTCCCCCTCTTATATACAGAATACTAAAGCAAATATACAAAGGTAGTTGGTGAAAACCTTCATCTCTACATGAGTTATGTATTACTAATAAAAAAAATTCTATACAACAAATAGAGTAGAAAATTATTCACGTCCTTAGTAAATGTGACCCAAAATGAAAACTGAAATTTGTAAGATAAACAATTTTGTTAACAAAGATTAAATAACTGCATGGTGCAAAGTGCTAAGCATTCAGACAAAAGGAAATATAGATAATTTGACTTGATACATTTGTGTCTGAATAAGAGACCTATCAAGTTAAATATATTGAGACAAAAGAGATATATGATGGTAAAGAAAATACTTTCTTCAAATAGTCATTACTGAAAGAATGATCTACCCAAATAATATATTGTGCCTATGTTCCAGTGTCAAGACCAAGCCCCATACAGGTATCTTGATGATTACCGACAGTGCGATTAAAATTATATACTTTGTTGTTAGTTCCAAAAGAAAAAAGAGAATATATATATATATATATATATATATATTTATAGGTCTAGGACTCTTGCACTAACACACTTTTCACCAAATCGCTAATGTGCGGGCATACTTACATGAAAATGCTTTTCACCAAAGCAACATTTTCATGTAAGTAAGCCTGTTCTGCAAGTCATACTAGGGTGCGGATAAGGGAAAATTCCCTTTGACCCACTGTAGTGCAATCTCGGAGTGAGAATATTATAGTAGGGTGTGTGTGGGGCACAGCCCCCACATGGGGAGTGCAGAGGGGCTTGCTCCCCTGTGTAAAAGTAGATCTAATGTTTGTTTTTAACACACTTTAGCGAAAGTGCTTTCATTAAAGTGTGTTCTGTGACAGTGGGTTTGGACAGTTGAAGTTTTGTTAAACAGTCCTAGATCCATATATATACATATATATATATATATATATATATATATATATATATATATATATATATATATACTCAAAATCTTTATGTGTATACATATATATATATATATATATATATATATGTGTGTGCGTGCGTAAAATGACATTTCCACATGTGAAATGAAGACAGTTCAAACAAAAAGCTGCTGTTGCCTTAGCATATATGTTAAATGTTTATCATAAGACTATAAATGATGTACAAGACTCCGGATATCATATGACATAACAGGGTCTATATTAGAACATCGAAGTTTCAGAACTTCGAATATTTTAATATCGAACCCAATTCACCGAACGCTGACAACATCGAACATTCAGAACAGCAATTTTTTTCCTAGGGAAAAAATTTGCTGTTCCGAAACACATACACACAACACAAGCACACCAAACAAATAGCAATCCAAACACATACACCTAAAATCTTACATCTAAGCCTACACTAAACTCTACATACACCACTAACTATCCACATACCTTAACCCAAACCCTAACCCTGAGGTCTGTCACTATCGCACACTCACCTCACCTGCGCCCTAACCCTAACTCACCTACCCCACCCTAACCCTCACGTCCACACAATTGCACACTTACCTGACCCGCGCCCTAACTCTAACTCACCTAACCCGCCCTAACCCTCATGTCCACACAATCACACACTTACCTGAACCTGACCCATAACGTTCCACAATAGGGCTAAAAATAGAGAAGTGGCAGAAATGGACAACCAAATTCTTTCCCTGGGAAAAAATTCGGTTTTCTGCAGCTTTGCTATTTTCAGCTGAATAGGGTTCGATATTCGAACATTCAAAGTTCTGAAACTTCAATGTTCTAAAATAGACCCGACATAACATAGTAATGAAACATTTTTTGAGTGTTCAGGCCCTTTAAAAGTCCAAGAGAGTAGACACCAACTTTGTCTCTAATTAAATGTGCATATAGAAATCAGTAGTAGGGAAAATTGGTATCCAAAGGCCTTAAAATGAAGTGTGAAAGCTGGCAAAATATATAAGCAAATCAAATATTTATTATAACTCAATAAATATAAAATCTTTAAAAGAAATAAATTGGTTTTGTAATGTTAACTGTTGTCTTACGCATTATCCTTTCACTTATTGTCAACTTCTTGCCTCCTTGTAAGCCATTTTTCATTTATCATTCATTCAGAAAATTTTGATTTAGATCCCTTCTCATGTTAAATAATTAGGCTATACTACTCACAAAATGTATAACTGGTCTAATTTAAAAGCACAGAAGTACATGCATAAGCGAGCAGATTAAAATATCATATGCAATTTTAAAAGAAGTAAGTTGTGCACAAGGAATAAAACCAAATCTAATGTTGCCTCCTGACAAAGCATGTAGATATTAGTAAATTTAATACATTTTCTATTGTACAACCACCAAGCATTTAGTCAGAAAATACAGTTGCACCAAATGAGTGAATAATTAATTTTGTAATATGTTAAATACCTAAAATACAGACCAGCTTTGGTTTTAGTAAAGTATCCCCCAAGTTTACAATTTGATATTTATGTATAACCTGAGATTCAATGTTGTGACAAGTTTTAAGTAGAAATCAGATTAGAAATGAATATATTTTCTTGTTACCTAAACAACCATTAGAAAAATCAATTATGATTAGCTACATTTGACATGAAAATTGCTTCACTGCCTAAAGCTGATGTGCAATGTTATTGCTAGGTTGGATTCTAAATCTGTGGCATTCTTGAGTCATGACTTCAACACTCTCTTACTACTCAGGATAAAATTGTAGAGAAAGAAGCAAAACATAGTTAAAATTTGTTTTCACTAACTACATTTTTATTCATTTGCATCACAGAAGTTTACTGTGTAGATGCTCTGAGCAATTATTTGCAATTAGCTTTTAATACTCAAAAGTTACTGACTTGGAAAATTCTTTATCTTTACTTTTGTAGAGTCCACCACCTAGCATACTTCTATATGGTCTAAAATACTTTCTTTAATTAGCATCTCTAATAAAGGTTTATATGTTGTACTGTCATGGTACTTTGTCATTTTAATGTTTATTCGTATTACCATGTTTGATGCATGCAAAATTTTATTCCTCTAAGAGTTATTTGCAGATACCTTTTCTTGTACAGATTACTCCAGGTGTTCTATGAAGGAAACATATTATTTCATTTGAACACATTTAGAAGTTAAAAAAGTGTCACAATTTATTCATTAAAATGTTATTTGCTTTTTTGTGCATTTCAGAAGAGCACAATACAGGCTGGAAAAAGTGCTTCAGGCTTTCACTGATCAGATTATGCTATTTTTACCCATTCGATAATAAAATAGCTGTCTACAGAGGCCGTCTTGATAAGGAATGGGTTCCTCGCAACTACTTAGATTTTAATGATAAGAAAGTGTGATGTTTGTCTCTTCCACATAAAGGTAAAAAAATGACTACAATATGTTTACTGTTGATAGGTCCGCCCCTGTTACTAAGCATTATCCAATACCATTAAAGAGACTAAAAGTGAGAAACGTGAGACAAACAAAAAAAAAAAAAGAAAGAAAAGAAAATGGCTTGCAACTTTACTGAGTCTACGCTAGCTTACCATATAAACTTGAGACTACAATAATTCAGTACAAGTGACAAATGAAACCCAGCGGCAAGTCTGCTTCCAACAGTATCTAATACCAGTCCCAACTTAAAAAGCAAGGAAAGAACAACCAATCTAACTAGCAAAACTATCCACATAAACCACACAGATCCAAATAACAAAAGGCAGCAATCATCGATCACATGTCATAATCAACCATCAAAACTTGTAAGCTGACAGAAAAAAAAAACGCAGAAAAACTCCCAAACAAGATAATGACACATCACCCAAAGATCTCCTCTGCACTCACTGCACTGACAGCAAGGTGTAGGGTCCTGCATCCGTTAAAAGTCTAAAACCCTGGAAATCCTCATAGCTTGGTATAGCCCCACAGACCCTGGAAATCCTTGTAGCTTGGTATAGACAATCAAAAGCTTGGTTTCCCACCCCATGATGCGAGATTACTTCTAGGACTGCTTCAGCCGCCATTTTCAAACCCCTAGTGCCTAAGGACCCAGTCAGCTGTTTTTCTACACAAACTGTATGCTAGAACTGTTTTTTTGTGCTTTTCACTAATTATGTGGTAAAGAAACAAGTAAAAAAGCTAAGGGATGTGCATAGCAATGATTTTCTAATTCACCAAACCAGTAGAATGTTTAGAAAATGAGTGGAATTACCTGTAAAATTTGCTAGGCAGGAGTGATTTTCTAACCATATTTATTGACTGCATGTGGTAATTTTAACATTATAAGCTTGGTTCCATAGTTTGCTGTGATATACTATTATGGTGGTTCAAGAATCATGAACAGAAGTGTTTCCTAGCATTTAGCAAGTGGCTTTAGCTGTACTGCCTTAATGCTGTAACTACTGATAGCATAAAACCACATAGGAAAATCTCTGTAAAATTCACTGAACTTGCATGTGCTGTAAACTACTGCTCTGACTGATAGTTGCAATTGAGTATAGAGAAATGCAGAAGCTGTGGTACTACTAATATTAATGAATGCCTTGCCTGAATGTATAATACTGTTTGCATGCTGTTATGTTAGCCATGTTCCATATAGAATCCATGCACTGACTCTATGTACCTTACCAGGTCTTTCCACCCCACCTGTCCTTACCTCGAATGGCTCAATCTGTGCTGAAAAGAAACTATCATCCTGAAAACAAATAAAAAGCATTCCTGCACTGTCCCTCGCTAAGGAAAAAGACTGAAAGGTCTATATCTTAAGTGTAACTGTTGTGCTAATAGATTGTTTGGCTGAACTGGGTCTACGGCTACCCTAGGGTCCATAGTAAAAGATAGCTTAACAGTCTTAGACTCCCTAGTCAGGCTGCTGTAATAAGTAATAAAATAAGCATTCTATAGCACAAACAGCCTGTATAACATGTTCCCCCTGCTAACATCATCTCACAGTTACTAAAGAAATAACAGATATCTGTAAATAATTCAGGTTAAAAGCTTGCTTACTCCCAACAGTCAGTAAAATTGTCTGGCTAAATTACAAACTTTGTTTAATACAATATTGAATAAAACACAGCTCACTTTCAAAAGAATTGAGTAAAATTAAGTAAACTGCAGCTCACATTAAAAAGAACTGAGTAACAACACTGTAAAGTTGTATTCTTTAAGTCTGCATACTCACAGACCATGAAATCCTTGTAGCTTGGTATAGTCCCACTCTGCTCACCCTCGCGTCACTCTGACTCGCTCCACACCTCACCCTGCCCCCAAATTACACCTGCCCCCACTAGTGCTAAATTTAAGCCCAATAAACCACTCCCTCCTCCTACAACCTGTCATAGAAAACCTAACCTTCATACACCACCCCTTCCTGCCAACAACCCTCTTAATTCTCCACCCACATTCCTTACCAAGTACCACTACTATCAAGATGAAACTAATTATGTTCCTCTCAGTTATATTGCTTGGGCTATATCTCCTCTCCATCTATGAAAAACAGCCCTATCTTGGCTTTCACAACCCCATATCTCATACCATCTCTGGTCCCACCTTGAGTGAATCAGTCCAACCCCTAGCTCACTACAGACCTGTCCTCTACACATTTAACAACCACCAACTAACTAGACCACAGTCCATCTCCCCCAAAACTAGATATTATCATACAATAATAAGTAAAGTGCTAAAACTAATAATAACTGTGCAATTTACTCTGATGAGGGATGAAGACATCCACCCTAACCCTGGACCCACACTTTCCACAAGCTCCCAGCCCACTACCACCTTCAACATATGGCCAAATTCAAGGTCCCCGAACACTCTCCTGAACTGTCACTTAAACATCATGAGTATTAACAAAAAAGGTCCATAATCTTCATGTCCTTCTAGCCACTTACTCACCTGATGCGCTATGTCTTACAGAAACCTGGCTAAAACCAGGAACTAAAAATGATGAGGTTATCCCACCAGAGTACAACATACTTAGACTAGACTGAAACACCAGGAAAGGTGGAGGAGTAGCAGTTCTGCTTAAAAACACAATAGATGTCACACTAGCCCCACAAAAATCCCCCTTGTTTAATAATGCAGACGCCCTAGTTAGCAAACTACAGCTTAACAAAAGTAAATCTATATTCATTGCCTGCATTTATATCCCCCCAGGCAACAATGCAAATACCCTAGAAGTCTTCCTCTAATGGCTTTCCAACACATACCCCCAAGAAACTATGGTGTTAGGAGATGTTAATATTGACTGGAACAATTGTTCCTCTGAATCTCCCACCACCCATATAAACCTTCATGTCTATACCCAACTTGTATCCTCACCCACCAGAATAAACAAATCCAACTACAAAGGCAGTATCCTGGACTGGATTCTTATCAACAATCACCCAGACCTGTATAACACGGGTACCCTCCCAGATGATATAAGTGACCACCTACTCACTTACATAATTAAGCATAAAGTAGATAACCACCACCAAGTTCTATATAAATCTATCAGAAACAACAAAAACTTTAACTCCACTGACTTTCAGAATGAACTCGGAGTATGCAATTGGGCCATACTTAAAGAACTTCTACTAGATAATGCTGTAGACTATTTTAATTCTAAATCCCTCTCCATTCTAGATTCCCATGCTCCTATCCACACCCTCAGAGCCAAAACTAAGACCACCCCCTGGCTCTCTTAAGTAACCAAAACCAAAATCATAGCAATAAATAAAGCATGGGACAATTGGCGCACCTCCAAAGACCCACTTGACCATATTAAATTCTGACAACTAAGGAATGATACCAAGAAAGCCACATTGTTAGACAAAAAAACTTCTATCAACACCTTCATCAAAAACACCAGAACAAACTTTGAACATTTTTGGCAGGGATAAACAAACTGCTCCATCCTGGCCAAACCTCCACCCCCACCCCTCAACTTGCGACCTTAAAACACCAGAGGAAACTAACTGCTAACATAATTAACAATTATTTTACCAACACCATCCAATCACTAGCTAGCCAACTACCCCCCACCAGTTTCTTTCAAAACTCCTCCACAACCACTACCCCACACCCTTTCACCTTCCAACCTGTATCTACATCGACCATCCGATCTCTAATTAAACTAAAGCTTGCTACCCTGGCAGCTGATCTCCTCCCACCAGAATATTTACAAAAAGGGGCAGATGCCATTGTATACCCTGTCTCGATCATAATAAACCGCACCTTGACTGAAGCCACTATCTCCTCTCTCTGGAAGGTTTTCCATGCCATTCCCCTTCATAAAGGAGGGAATTCTTTAGACCTCTCAAATGTCTGACCAATAGTCATACTATCACCACAGGCCAAAATTATGGAAAAGTGCATCCACAACCAATTAATGCACTATCTCACCCAAAATACTTCAAACTACTTGCCTCCGAAGTGGAAAGCTTCACTATTCCCTTGCATAAGGATAATGATATCCAGGATGCGGAATCCTACACCAAGGCACTCTATATGTATCTTCAGGATTGCATGGACCGTGCTATCCCAAATAAAACCAAGACTCCTTCTTCAAGCAAGAAGAAACCAGTCTGGTGGACCCTGGCCATAAGCAAACTTTACAATAAAAGGAGGAGACTTATATAAAAAAAGGCCAAATCTCAAGTAGAAAAATCATCCCCGATCAGAATTAGTAAGAAATTGAGGGCCCTCATCAAGTCAACTAAAGCTCATTTTGAAAAGAAAGTTGCCAAGGATGCCAAGGATAACCATAAAGCCTTCTATGGCTATGTCAAAAACCTAAATGGCAACGCTCAGGTCTGTTCTGAGCTAGTACAAAATGGAACAAAATACACTGACCCTTCTGACATTGCCAACATCTTGACTGACAGGTTCAGTGCAAACCCCCCCACCTCACCACCTACAGGGCCTATTACCATTTCAGGGGATTGTGTAAGTCCAATTATTACTGATACATTGGTTAACAAGGCTCTATCTAAAGCTAAAAACACTGCCTCCATGGGACCAGATGGTGTCCCAGGCTGTGTCATACGTGAGCTCCAAAAGGAATTAACCCCGCATCTTAATACCCTGTTCAGTCTCAGCCTCTCCACAGGATATGTGTCCAGAGAATGGCGCATGGCAACGGTGGTCCCGCTACACAAGGGTGGGGCCACAACTAACCCTGGGAACTACCGACCAGTCTGATCTGTAAGGCTATGGACCGAATCATTATGGAACTCATAAATGGAGAGATTGGGAACCTCCAGTCGCTGGACCCCACACAGTTCGGCTTCGTCAAGGGCAGATCATGCCTCCTGAACCTGGTGGATTTCTTTGAGACAGTTACTCAGGCTATAGATAAGGGAAAGGAGGCACACAGAGCTTACCTTGACCTTGCTAAAGCATTTGACACCATTCCCCATTTGGGTATTATTGATAAGCTCACCAGCCTGGGCATAAACCCTTATGTCACAAGATGGATCGCAAACTGGCTCTCAGACAGATCCCATAAAGTAAGAGTAGCAGGATCTATGTCCGAATCCAGACCAGTAATGAGTGGTGTGCCTCAGGGCTCTGTCCTGGGGCCCCTCCTGTTTGGCATATACTTCTCAGAAGTACAGGCAAGCACAGAAGGGTTGTGGCTGACTAAGTTTGCAGACGACTGCAAACTGGGTACTATAACAGAGTCTCCGGCCGACATGGAGATCCTCCAGAAGGGCCTAAATGAGACTGATGCATGGTGTCAAAGCCATGGTCTCAAGCTAAATGCAAAAAAATGCATAGGAATCCCCTTTGGAAAAAAACAGAGTACCCACAAACTACAACATAGGAGGTAATCCCCTGAAATCTGAAGAAGAAATAAGGGATCTAAGGACCCAAGTAGATAGCCAGCTTTCCTTTGGTAACCATGTTGCCAAAGTGGTTAGAAAACCCTTCTATGTGACCCATCTGATCATGAAAGGGTTCGCATCAAGATCTAAGGATGTAATGGTGCCCCTCTACTCTTCCCTCATCAGACCCATTATTGAGTACAATGCACCAATTGGAATATACCTGGTTAGACATCTCTAGCAGCTGGAGAGACCACAGAGGTACCAAACCAAGAGAATTACTGGCCTCAAACAGTTGCCCTATGCAGCACAATTGAAAAAGCTAAGACTGTTCTCTGTTGCATACCGCTTTTTCAGAGGCAATCTCTGTCTAACGTACAGAGCCATGTCCAGGGCAGAATTGTTTAACATGCTCCATCTTAGCAAAACCAAATCTACTCGAGCAACATGCTCTAGGGATATAAACCTCAACACAAGAATGAATAGAACATGCTGGAGGGATAGATTCCCTTCGCAGAGACTTCCCTAACTATGGAACAGGGTCCCGATCTACATAAGACAGAGCCCCTCACTATCACTCTTCAAGAGGAACCTTGAAGAGTGGATGAGTAACAGAAAGTTCACACCTGGGATCACACCAACAGCACTACTAGATAGGGGCCAAGGGTACTAGCTGCTAGTACAAGGATCTAGGAAACTACTAAAGGGGCAGTGAATACCGCACAACGTGGCTGGGCTAATATATGCCTTCGGGCAGATAGCTCAGTACCAACCTATGAACCTAAAATAAACTATTGGCCAACTCCCAGCATTGTTTTAGCCCACACCACAGCACCAAATCAGCCTTCCTATCCTTCTCTAACTCTATCAACAGCAACAGAAACAATTACAAACTTACCTCAGCTCTCTTCCTAGATCTCTCTAAGGTCTTTGATATGGTCAGTCACCAACTGCTTCACCGTACCCTGAAGGAACTGTCACTGAATAGTAGCTCTATTAAATGGTTCCAATCTTACCTGAATGATCAACAACAAGCAGTTTTATGGCAAAATACCCTATCCACACATTGACCCATTACTATAGGAATCCCTCAAGGATCCATATTAGGACCACTACTCTTCTCAGTCTTTATCAATGACCTACCCACCATCACTCTTAAGGCCATCTGCATCCAATATGTGGACGACTCTGCTTTAATATGTACCACCTCCTCCTCAACTGAGCTTATGACTCTAACCCAGAATACTTTCAATGATGTAGAAAAATGGTTTGCAAACCGTCAGTTCTATTAAACTCCAACAAAACTAAACTGCTCATATTATCCCCACCTGGAAATCCTCCTCACCATTCTTTACTATAAGTTCCAACAATAGCACTATTATATCCCCAGATACTCACACAAAACTCCTGGGAATCACAGTCGATAACACCCTAAAATATGATATCCATGTCAATCAAACCATCAAATCTGTCAACAAAACATTGGGCTCCCTATACAGGATCAAACCCTTCCTCACTCCTTTTGCAAGAACCACTATGACTTGGTCCCACCTACTATCTACACTCCTCTATGCCTCCCCCCTCTTCACTAACCTGAACCAAGCCCCCCTTACCAAACTTGCTAGTTGTTACAACCATATTGATAGATTTGCTACAGGTGCTACCTCTAGGACCCACCATTGTATCAACCTAACTCAACTAGGATGGTTGGAGTTGCCCAGTCTTCTCTGATACAACCAACTTATAATAACCCACAAAATACTATATCAACCCAAAAACCACCAGCCCTAAATAAGATCAACAAACCATACAGCAACCTGAGGTCACTACGTTCTGCTGGTACAAACAAATGAGAGCATAAATGTGGCTGGGGACTCTCTATTCGCCAAGTCAGTTGGCAAAACTTGGAATATGCTACCTGCCAAACTTGCTCACCAATCCTCTTTAACCCATTTCAAAAAAAGCCTCAAACTACACTTCCAGCAGCATTGGCAGTGTCCCTGCTTAAACCCCGACTAATCACCACCTGCTGTTCCTGCAAACTCTCCCTAAGCATTTCAGTCATACACTCTAATAAGTGTATGAATTCTTGAAGGGACTTAGCTCATAACCACGTGTATTATTGTCTGAAATTGAAGCCGCATGATTTTGATGTTGTCTACTATGTTTTATCTATTTTTGTAACTCTACTAAAAACTGCACATTATACTTATCTCTAAATGTTTCTATTGTTCCTGTTGTATTTGTACTCTCCTTTATGGAGCTTTTCTCCCTGAGCCTCCACTGAAAATGGACATATATCCAGTCGGACTTTCCCAGTAAACAAATGTAAAATAAATAAATAAATAAATTTAAGAACATAATGGGAAAGTGAACTCACCATGTAGAGTGAATACCTATTTCCAGTGTAGTGATCTTGCACTTTGCTGATTCCTTGCAAGATTAAAGATTCAAAAGGTGAAGTAAATAATGTAAACCTCTGCAGATATACCAGATGCAGACTTTAGTAAATAGTTAAATAAATTACAAAGTCTAAGGCATGAACCATGCTATAAGATATTTAAAAGAATAAATCAATTAACTAGACGCAGGACAAATAGTATGTTTATGTCGATACCTCTCAAAAAAGACCGGGAAAACATTACACTAAGACCAAACCAATATGCCACAGCTCTGTGGCTTGTAAAGATATTTCAATTAAGCTGCGGGTATAGATAAACAGCACAAACAGTTACATCCAAAGTGTGAATCAGATACTCTGAAATATTTAGTAATAAGGAGCTTGATCCAAAATTCAAAAAGCAAGACCCACATAAGTAATTGATAGCAAAGGCATGTTCAAATAACACAAAGATCTGAAAATTTGAATCCTGTAAATTAACTACAAAAAATATATATTAATTAAAGAA
The DNA here is from genome assembly GCF_019279795.1 of Protopterus annectens. NCBI lineage: Eukaryota > Metazoa > Chordata > Ceratodontiformes > Protopteridae > Protopterus > Protopterus annectens. The sequence goes on along the minus strand of NC_056736.1, from coordinate 221,334,135 downwards.
AAAAAGAAAATTAAAAATAACTGAGCTAAAGCCTACCTTATGACTGCAGTTATGTTTACACTGCAAAGTAAACTGAGATAACTGTAATAAATAGTAATGCAACTAAGAAAAACACCATAAGATATTTGTCCAAAAGCAAGGCTGCAGCAAATAACTTCTAAGACCATATTAACTATCCAATCACTTCTTTTTAGTTTCTTCTTCTTGTCTTTATTTCCCAACTATTTCTCTCAGCCATTCTTTTCAAGGAGCTGTTACTCCACTCCATTCTTCTGAATGGTCAATAACTTTTTCGTTTTAAAGAAAAGATGGAGCAGAGTTCAAGTCCTTGAAGGTTCTTGTTTCCTCAGAAAGAAATATTTTTAACCTTGCAGGAAGAAGTAAGTGTACTTTGATCTGTTTTTTATTCAGTTCTTTAATAATAGGAAGAAACTCCCTTTTTTTGGAAATTGATGTAGAGTAGTTGTTGTCAAATCTAATTATTTTCTCAAGTTTAATTGGTGACTTAGACCAAGCTGATTTTAAGAGCAGTTCTTTGTCAAGTGAGGAGAAACATTTTACAATAACTGACCCTGGTGCAGAGTTTTTGTCAGAAGATGATACTGTGAGAGGCCAGTGTGCTCTCTCAGTTCCATATAACATACCTTCAGTTAATTCAAGTATATTATGGAGCCAGGATGTTAAAAAGTGTATCATATTATCTCCTTCAATTTTCTCTGGGAAACCAAAGATTCTTATACTCTTTCTATAAGATTTATTCTCTAAATCATCCAGCTTTGCCAATAGTAAAGTGTTTTGTTTTAACAAAAATTCAGTATTATTTTTATCTTCTGCCAGTCTTTTCTCCATATCATTTAGAGATTCTTCAATTCCATTGTTGATTGAGAGTCTCTTGTAGTAGTTCCAGTTGCTTGTTACATTTATCCATGCAATTTTCAAATTTGGTGTCAATTTTGTCCATTTTCAGTGAAAGTCCCTGTAAGTTGGATAATACCATTTGTAACTCCTTTTTTCATTTGTAACTCTTTTTTCAATGCAGTATCATGAGAAGTAGCCTTACTGTGACTCATCTTGTTTGACTGTAGTCTGAGCTTCCAAAAGTTTTTTTTGACAGGAAAGATTATGTTTCTCAATATTTTTTATATATTATTGTAGAGAATAATTTAAACTATTAACCGTTTATGAAAATAGAAATAAAAAAACAATAACATATATTTAAAAATTCCTGTCAGGAGTATGTCAAGAATAACAGAGCTGAGGAATTCTGCTTCTATCTTCTCAGCATCCTGGCTGATGCGCATTGGAGTTTCTGACTTTACAACCCTCACAAGACAATTCACTAGAAAGTTGGGAAATGTTGATGCTATCAACTGCCTAACTTTCCAAGGCCAGTATATGTCAGTGGTACAATTAACAGCTGAACACCAGAAATGCAGATATACTAAGCACTAAGTTAGTTATGCGCTCTAAGCATCAGGCACAAAGTTTACATAACCCTGAATCTAAAAGATAGAAAAGAGGGATATGGTACAGTTATGATCACTTGCACAGTGTGTTGTGTGTGTGTGTGTGGGGGGGGGGGGTAGGGTGGAGCAGGAAGCCTAAGCCTATACAAACAGTTGGTGAATCTGTGTGAGTAAGAAAGAAAAACAGGCAGACAGATGAATACTCCAAGAAATGGGCAGTGAGACAAAATGAGTAACTGTTGTGTGTGTGTCTGTAGGGGTCCTCCAGGTGAAGTTGGTGTGTGAGTGTCTGCATGAACACAGCCAAGCACTGTGCTGGATCTATATCTTGATATGGCAGACACATGTGAACTGTGCATGGTATAGGTGGCAGTTCATCATTATCATCTATGACCATGAGAACTGGTTCTACCAGGAGTTGCTCTGGCACGTACACACCCACAATCAGATGGAGTGCTACTAATTGAATGTGACTGATGTCTGCTGGACTAGCCCCCCTTCATGGGGATGACCAGGACCATGACTGCATGGCCTGCCACATCTGGGTATGGACACCACACTCACTGACGGAGCAGTGGAACTACTGCCACTATTGGAGCATGATCAGGCATGGGCACATTGGCTGACAGCAGATAATGTGGATGACCTACAACCAAGTAGATGCCATTCCCCTCCCAGCAGATGTTCCATCACAGACACTGCTCATTTCAATGTGTCATTCATCCGATCCATTGAATTGGCAACATGATGGAGGCAGTCATTCATGTCAGACTGTGCCACATCTACAACCCTGAGCATTTGTCTGGAGCACCTATGGGACCATGTCTGCGTCTGCACTCACTGATGGAGCAGTGGAACTACTGCCACTATTGGAGCATGATCAGGCATGGGCACGTTGGCTGACAGCAGATAATGTGGATGACCTACAACCAAGAAGATGTCATTCCCCTCCCAGCAGATGTTCCATCACAGACACCACTCATTTCAATGTGTCATTCATCCGATCCATTGAATTGGCAACATGATGGAAGCAGTCATGCATGTCAGACTGTGCTACATCTACAACCCTGAGCATTTGTCTGGAACACCTATGGGACCATGTCTGTGTCTGCATAATGTCCATAAATATACATTGAGTGGCATGGGAAGAGATACCTGCACCGGGTGGAGCAGGGACAGCAGACCCCCCCTATGAGCATCCCTATCAACCCTCCTTCATGGCACCTAACCCACACATTGGCTATAGCCAGACTCAACAGGCATTGAAGCTTCAGTAGCCACACTTCTCTGATCATTGGCCTTGTCCTCCACCTGTCCAATATCTTTGGCCTCACTAGAATGGATATTCATAGTCCTATTGGCTGTATCCAATGGAATTGCAAGGGATGGTTGTATGTCAACCTCAGTGTCAGATTCAACTTCTGCATCCCCTGACTATGACTCAGTTTAGCCACCATCATCATCAGAGTCTGCTGATACACTGACACAGGTGGCAGAGGGCCCATGCTCCCACTGTCATGATGACCTGTGATAAAAAGCAGCAAACACATGAATACATTAATACCTACACTACTATACTGCATTATGTGCTAACAAAGTAACAGTGCTGCCATTATTGCTGACAGTACAGCAATACAGACACAACAGGCCTGACAACAACAGGACACACTAAAATATTTCTTTAAATTGCTCAGCGGTACTGACATAAAAATATTTTGCTTACCATCTGTAGAACAGATTCTTCTCTGTAATCCAGATATTCCTGGAAGAAGTTAAGCAGTAGGTAAGAGCAACATCATCATGCTTAACAATAACACACAGAGTAATACTTTTACCCTGTTACATGTCCATTAAGTATACTTTCGACACGAATGTGACTGTCAACTCAAACCTAATCTAATAACTGTAACAATCTTTAATCCTCCCAATAAAATAGATGATACATAGCAGTAACACATTGATTTCAATTGGGTCATGCTTGCTGTCTCTGATACTGCTGCTCCCACATCTAGGATATGCTGTACTGCACTCTCCTGTGAGCTGTCTGGATTCCTGATATTGGCCAGGAAATCTTCATTAGGTTTTAGTGGTGGTTCCCTAGCAGGTCCTCCTTTTGGTACCCATCTAGTCATGGCCCACTGCAGCTGCTCTCCTCCATGCAGATGTAATCATGTCAGCCCCTTTCTGGTATACCTGCTTGTATATCCTGCCATGGCCACTAATGGCATTCAGATCAGCAGCTGTCTTTTGCAAAATTTGCATCCTATGTATTATATCTCCCCCTCCCCTTTCCCGCAGAAAAAAAAACATCATGTTGCTTAAAGACATCCACTATGACCTGGTTCTAAACATTGGTGAAGGGTGGTCTCTGAGGATTGACACACCTAGGTGGCATACAACTAGTGTCCTAAAAGACAACAGAAGGATAATGCACATAAGTATTACATAAGTACTAAATAACTGATTCCAGATTAAAAATAAAAAATAACCACTAAGTACTACCCCCTGCAGTAACATACAACAGTCTATAAATGTGAAATATAAACAACAGACAAGATGCAAAACAAGGAAAATAACAAGAGCAACATATCCTCATTTGTGCTATAAAAGTAACTCACCTTTGCTCCCCTGACAAAAGAACAGCCGTTCCTTGTTTGTGCCATAACAGTAACTCACCTTTGCTCCCCCCAAAGGAACAGGATAATGACACATTTTGCTAACAAACCATCTTTGAAATGCTAAAAGTGCTATCAAAGGAAATATCCCTTTGAAATTCTAAAAGTACTATCAAAGGAACTGTCCATGAAACATTTGTAAATATTTATCACACAGCATTCCATTTTCATGTACAGGCAATCATGTATACCTCTGAAATGGCTTGGCAAGCATGTCCATGGCATTAGTACACTTCTAGCTAATGCATACAGTTAAAGAGTAAAAGTCTTTGCTTCAGATTTTTCTTAAAAACATTCCAGAATATGCAGTATGTAGCATACGTTTTGAAGTTTAGTAATCCTCTGTACAGATATAGTCTGAAGAAATAGCATTATGTACAGTCTTCCCAACATAAACAAGTCTCTTCACCGTTGGTTTGCCTAGTTACATTGTTGCCTTTCTATATGGTGTAGATTCAGGGTTGTTAGCACAATGGAGATGCAAATGAGGTTTAAACCTATTAGAATTGCTGAATCCATAAAAACTGGATTCATGTAGGAGATGTAAATATAGTGCAGGCACTCCATCTGTGTTTATTTTTAATGGATTGCAACTGTGAAGAATTAGTGGTTAGCAAAAGGAAAACACAACAGCACTGCAGGCTGCCTTACTTCCACTGGGATTGTTAGCTTAGATCTGCAAAGTGTTAAATGCAAGGTTGGAAATGTAAGTAAGCAGCACACAAGTCACAGGTTGTGTTACTTAATATCCAACCTGCCCTTCATTTGTGAGCAACTGCATATGGTATTATTTCCACTTAATATCCTCACACATTTTAAGGCCGATGATATAGAATGGCTTACACACTGTATGTCTCAGATTACTGCTCAGAAAATGAAGAATGACTAAAAAACACAGAAATGTAAGGCAGAGCTGTTTATTTGCAAACAATAATCATGACAGGTTGTGTAATCACTAGGTATACTACATCCAAAACTAATACATGTACAAATAAAACTTGTATAGTTTGATATCAATGTAGATGCTGCTTCTTTTGGTTTTGTGCATATTGATTTAAGTTCTTTGCTACAAAGCTGCTTGTGTGGCAAACAGGGATAAAGCATCCATCCTGTGGTCGAAGTGCATTGGAAAGAGAATTCAAATCCAGACCTATGTAGAAATATCTCATGTGTATTAACATTTTCTAGTGTGTATGTCATAGATTTATTTTTCTCATTTTAACTATCTCTTCCTTTTCTTTCTTTTTTCTTTCTTTTTTTATTGGCCAGTGTTTGTGTGATACTCTGCTTAGTGAAACTTGGGAGGTAGAGAAAAATGAATGTCAGGTTTGGCTATGCATATCTGGTTTGTGTGAAGTGCAGCAGTGCACAAACTGGACAACTGGACCACCCAGGCAGCAGACAAGACCCAGACAGCCAAAAATAGAAATTGGATGCATTCAATTAATACTACTGGGCATCATACAAACCCACTAAGTGATGTTGCACTGGGGTTAACAGCAAAACCTTAAGAAACATTAGTAAAATAGGGAACATCATATAACTAATCCTGTGGCAGGAGGTGTAAGTGTAGGGCTGGAGAGCACATGGTCCTGGATTTTAGTACAGGGTGTGCAACCTTTATTTTACTGTTGTGATATTGCAGTTTATAGCAATGAACTGCAACATAAACAGTTGTTTTCTCACCCTTCTTGTGGCAGCAAGTGTAAGTAAAAGACTGCTATACACATGATCCAGGGTTTGAATACAGCATTTTCTGTACACTTTTATTGTTGTTCCACTTCCCATTATAGTCACTCTCACTTATAACACTTGACATAAAGAAGATGATATGAATTATATGTATGAGGGTTGACATACTAGTACTGTGTCAGTTATTTCTGTGTGTGTGTGTGTGTGTGTGTGTGTGTGTGTGTGTGTGTGTGTGTGTGTATATATATATATATATATATATATATATATATATATATATATGTGTGTGTGTGTGTGTGTGTGTGTGTGTGTGTGTGTGTGTGTGTGTGTGTGTGTGTGTATATATATATATATATATATATATATATATACATATATATATATATATATATATATATATATATATATATATATATATATATATATATATATATATATATATATATACACACATACATATATATATATATATATATATATATATATATATATATATATATATATATATATATATATATATATATATATATATATATATATGTGTGTGTGTGTGTGTGTGTGTGTGTGTGTGTGTGTGTGTATTATTACATTTATTATCAGATGTATGACTGTGGGTATACTGTGTACTATATTCCTGTAAGTATATTTCTGCTACCTGGACTGGCATGACCTTCACATTTCCCTAATACACATACACAATTGCCTGTACATCCAATGACCTTGAAATTGCAACTGCATATATGTCATGTCTCTCTGCTTGGCACTGTTGCACTCTGCTTACCATTATGTAAATGAGGTGCTTGGAGGTGCACAATGCTGAGCATGGTATTTGTGGGATGTTAAGTGGAATGCAACAGTTTCAAACAGTGTGCACACTCCCAGTAAATGCAATAACTGGAAATGGCAGGAAACTATCACTCTCCATTGCTATTGATCTGTGGTAGACATGGCAGGCATTTGTAGAAAACCTATCAGGTTTAGGGCACAGAGATGGGGTGTCCATGAGTCCAAGTTTTTCTTGGACTCCTGGTTAAGAACCACTGTGCCAAGCTCCTGTAGGGGGACTATTTTAGCTCACAGTATAAGTTGGTAGGTCAGCGTAGTTTAGCACAGGCTGTATCCATGGCCACTGGTATCCCAGGTACTGGTGACTAATGTAGGCATCATTTCTATGACCTACAATGAAGGAAGAAGGATACCCTCAATGCTTGAATTGAGGAATTTAGGACTGCAGACATCCCACACCTTTGTAAATGTGAACTATAGAGAGTACTTGTAAGACTTAAAAAACTGAATACAGGCAAGACTGGTATTCATAACGGTATTCTGTTCTGTTTCATTCCACAGTTGCCAGGGACAGGGAGATCAATGTCTGAACCCATAGTGTTAGATTGTCGAGGATGAGGGATGCATGTGGTATGTATGCAGCAGAAGAGTAGTGTTATTGTAGCATTAAAAGTTAAAGATATATATTTTTTGTATTTTATAGAGTTGTATCAAATTGAGCATGCATATCTCAACTGTAGTATCCATGCATTAATCTGTAGCACAAACCAAGAGTACAATATTAGACTTTAGTCAAAGTTTGTGGTTTCAGACACCACACATTCCAACTATACAATTCTGTTATTTCTTCAATTATATTTAAATTAAATTAAAACCTCTATACCAGTAGCACAAATTCTCTGCTCTAAACTGCGATCTATATAACTGGAACACACATATGTGCAATATATGCACATGTCAAGGAGTACCTGCTGCAATATGTAGTATAGTGTATATCTATTAGGAGATGGTAGTCTTAAAAGTAAAAGTTATCTGTTAGGTGGTGGTTGTCTTGAAAGTAAAAGTTAAGATAATAGAGTAAAATAATTTTATTAATGCACTGTATGTCACATATGAAGGTACTAATCTTATCTTGTTTTTTTTCTCTCAACTCCAACCCTTATCTCCGTTTATTTTATTTTTATTTTATTTTATTTGCTTTTTATTTTTTAAATTGTATTATGTGTCATCAAAATGTGTCCTTGTTACCCATGTGTACCACATCACAAGATGCTCCACAGCACAGTGGGCTAGGCTTGCACCACAGTATCCACCTGCCCCCTCCTCTGGCTCAGGCAACATTGCCCAACATCTCTGGGAGCCAACCTGCAAGCAGTGACTGTGCTGTCCCTCCACTACCCACCTCCTCAGGTAGTCCTTCCCCAGAGTCTGATCCAGTGGTTTTTTGGAGCAGTGGCAGAGGTGGTGATTTTATCACCCATTCTGAGCTGCCAGGGATGGTGCATAGGGTTGTGTGCCACACTGTTGGTGTATGCCTGTGCAGATGGAGAGGCTGCTCTCCCTCATTTTATGTAGTACCAGGAGGAGGAGCAGAACACATCAAGCAAGATGGAGGTGACAGTGATGATAATCCAGTGGGTGAAGACTCAATTCTCACTGTCACCCACCTTGCCAATCATGGTTTTGGGATATCCCCACCCTCACCCCAATCATGGTGTTCCCCAACCTTTTATGTCCATCACTGTCCCTATCTCTCTTGTTTATCTTTTCTGCCTGCAATTTCTTCCTCACCAACCCAACTTACCTGACCCAGACATTCCTACATGCCTTCCCCAACCTTTCTCTTGCCAAAAAAAAAAAAAAATGGGCATCTGTCTCACCAAAAAAAAAAAAAAAAGTGTCCACTACATAGCTCTCTATTTTACACACATGTCTTTTTGACACACTTGATTTGGTCCAAACTGGCTATAAAATATGATTGTGTTATGATTGTGTAGTGGTCACCCCTCTATCTGGAGGTGACAGTTCAAATTCATATATGAATTCAAATATGTTCACTTTACATTGTTAAAGAAATGTATAGCTATAGTTCTTTCCTATCTCCCTCCTGCACACTCCTATCCTGCTTTCCCTTTGTCTTTCCCCCTGCTTGCTCCCCAATTCACCACTGGCCTATGTACCTATTTCACCTCTTTAAGCCATTTCTGCATGAAGGTGCACATAGCGCACCAACACCCAGCACACTGAATGGCGGCAATGTATTTACTTGTATTAGATACTGCCACAATGCATTTAAATGTTTTAGTTACATCTGTAATCAGACCCACTACCATCTGGCCCTAACAAGGATTGGATCAATGTATTAACACATGCTGCCACAAAGTGAGTTAAGCAGCACATGTATTTCATAGACTCAATACTAACTGTCAGAGTTTAGCAATGTGGCTCACATTTGTGCACTGTTTAGCTACATGCAAACATGTGTATCTCACATGCATATGGACTTTACTAACCACCATGAAAACCCACTGCTCACCACTCTATGGAAATATACATATTATGCATTGTTACTGCTGTTTACTGTCCATTCCCTCTGTATGGCATGAAATTAAATGTGTGAACATTACAGACTGAGTCATATAAAAGTCACAATATGTCACATGCTTACAATACATCTATCTGTTGCCACCCCTCAAGCACTGCAATCCTGATGTCTCAGTACTTTTTCCACATATATTTCAACGACAGTGTAAAATGTAATATCAGATGTTGTGTGCTATACAATACACATCAATCTGGTAACATGAAAAACTACAGCTATTGACCCCTATTCCTAAAAACATTTATCTGCAAAGCTGGGGAGGGAATCAACATGGACCATATCCACATGGACATAAATGACCTTCAACACACTTGACCCTACTCATTTTGTTTTTGTCAACTGTAGATCTTGCTTATTAAACTCTGTGGATTTTTTGGATACTGACCACAAAGAACTGGATGAGGGATAACAGAACATACCACCTATGTTGACTTATCCAAGGCCTTTGGCACTATCCCTCATTCATGAGTCATTGTGAAGATCTTCCATGTGAGAATTAAGCTATACAGTAGTACAGGGATAGGCAAATGGCTCACTAACATAACACACACTATCAAAGTTGGGGACTACATCTCAACCAGTAGCCAATTACTATTATAATATCACAAGGATCTGTGCTGGGCCCTCAACTATTTCCAAACTACTTCCCTGAAGCACAGGCAATGGTAGATGGCCTGTGGCATACCAAGTTTGCAGATGACTAGTAATGGGATGCAGTAATATAGAGTCCCCAATGATGGTAACATATCATGGAGAGGGCTGATACACACAAATGATTGGTGCTAAACTCACAGACTGAACCTTAAAGCATACAGTGGCTCATTGCCCCCTTTTGTACTGAAGTACCCCTGGTAATTATGATATACATTACACCTCTCTAAGCTCAAACACAGTGTTGTGAGGCTTTTGTGTGACTTTGGGATCACATGTTGATAGCAATCTACACTTTCATCACTATGTGTCCATAGTGATGACAAACACATTCTGCACTGGACACATCATACATATGGACATTACAGGGTAGTTATACCTCTGCTATACTCTCCCCTTATCAGACCACTAATTGACTACAATGCTGCCTTCTGCCTGTACCTCAGCTGTCATCTGCAGCAATTGGAGAAAACACAGGGTTGTGCCCAGGAGACTCCAGGGCCTCCAAACATGACATATGTAGAAATACTGAAAGACCTGTCAGTGTACTCAGTATCATGCACGCTGCTGAGAGGTGGCCTATGCTTGGCCTGCAGAGCATTCTCAGTCCCTGCCCTACTGGAAATGCTGCACATCTACAAATCAAATGGGACAAGAATAACTTGGCCCAGGGTTCTCAACCTAGCCTGTGACATGAACAGAACATACTGTAGAGACAGATATATCCCCAAATGACTCACGATCCTCTCTAATAGCATCCCACTACATGTGAATCAGTACTCCTCAAGGATCCTGGTCAAGCACAACCTTGACTACTGACTGGGTGATTGTAAATTCATCTCTCATGTGGCACCCTTGTTCCTCATGGATAGGGCCAGTTGGTACTGCTCACAAAATTGCTCTGCCAACATCCAACTATGCTCAATAAGGGTACTTGTGTTTTTACACAGTTAGGTTTCTAAACATCATAGGGCCATTAGGCTAGTAGCATCCTATGTAGCTATGAGCCTATGCAGGTATTCCAACATTTTGTCTCCCACATGGCCTGCTGATTCATCTACTATAAGTTTACCTGCAGTCATATAAAAGTCACACTTGCGCCATAGCTCTTGTTTAATGTACTGTGTTCTGTAGTCTGTGTACTTAGATAGATAGGGGTTCTGTTCTCACTGCAGTCAACTGGGTATGTGTGTGTTTTTGCATCTTGCTAGAAGAGCAGAAGTGCGTATACTACAGATACTACTCCACTCCCATGGAATTACAGTATTTTGATGCTTGCACATGTCTACACATCTATTTCATGCAGGCCTCCCAACATCTTCTCTCCAACATGCACTGCTGATGCCATCCACTATAAGTTGGTCTGCAGCCTTTTAAAAGTCAGACTTGTGCCATGATGCTGGCATAAAATACTGAATTTTGCAGTCTGTGTACTTAGATAAGTAGGGCTACTGTTCTCACTGCAGTCAAGTGTGTGTGTGTGTGTGTGTGTGTGTGTGTGTGTGTGTGTGTGTGTGTGTGTGTGTGTGTGTGTGTGTGTGTGTGTGTGTCTAGCCGGAAGAGCAGAAGTGAGAATCCTGCAGTTACCACTCCAATCTCATCAATTGACAGTATTTTGATACTTGCACATGCCTACAGAGCCATTTCATGCAGGCCTCCCAACTTCTCCACTCCAGCATGCACTGTTGATGTCATCCATTATAAGTTGGCCTGCAGCCATGCAAAAGTCAGATGTGTGCCATGGCAGTTGTGTAAAGCACTGCATTCTGTAGTATGTGTACCCTAGATATGTAGGGCTTAGATTCTCACTGCAGTCATTTGTTTGCCATTGCAGAGAGCATTTTACATCAGCATGTTGGAGACTGTTACATTCTCTTCAACAGACAGTGCTGATGTCATCAGCTATAAAATGTTATGAGACACTTCAAGTCAGAAATGAGCTGCGGTGCTTGCATAAAGTACTGGGTTCTGTAGCCTATGTACTTAGGTAAGGGTTCTAGTCTCACTGCAGTCAACTGTGTGTGTGTGGGAGCTGTTGCTTGATATTACAATGAGCATCTTACACTAGCATGTGGGACACTATTCTCCTCAACAGACACTGCTGATGTCATCAGCTATAAAGTTTAGTCTGAGACATGTAAAGTCAGACTTGAGCTGTGGCACTTGTGTAAAGTACTAAGTTCTGTAGCCTATATTGTTTGATAGGTATGGGGTTCTATTCTCACTCCAATCAACTGTATGTATATGTGAGCTGTTGTTTGACATTACAACAGACATTTTACACCAGCATCTGGGACACTGTTATATTCTCCTCAACAGACACTGCTGATGTCATCAGCTATATCAGATTTTGGATATGCAGTACTCCCATTGCAGCAGAGTCAGAGACTGTCCTGGAGGCCAGGCAAAAGTCACCTCATGCTATACAATAAACATTGCAGTGGCATTGCTTTTAATCTATTCACATACATTATGGCATGGTTTGCAGGCCCTGTGTTATTTTTCTGTGAAAGCTCCATGGTCTCTCCAGCTGCTATGTGTCTGGTGAGGTACATGATAAAGAGAACATTATACTATATTAGCATTGTGATGAGGTTTGACTACAGTGCTGTCACTCAGTCCTAAAATCTCAATAAGATGGCATGACTTATATGTTTTCAATACCAGTGTGGACAATTGGCGGTCAAAGTTCAGAGTGCTATCTACATGTGTTCCCAGTGCTTGCATCCCTGGGTTTCTGCATAGCAGGACTGTTGTCAGTGCTGTGATTAACATGGAGTTCCACTTTGATGGATGGACGACATTATAAACACACATTTTTGCATTTATTTGTAGATTATGTGCCTTTGTCACCATTCAATTGTATGTGTCAGCTCCTACTGTACTATGTTATTGCCATTGGTAGTCTCAATTATTGCACACAACATCCATGAATCAGCAAACTTGGTAAGCCAAAGGTCATATACTTTAGCCTGAACTGTTGAGAAATAGAGTTAAAACATGAAGGGCCAAATACAGATCCCTGGGGTTTGCCAGTAGTAACATCTCTGCTGGTATAGGTTGACTGACCGACTTTCACATGATGTGCTCTATCAGTGAGCCAAATGGTTACCCATCAAATGACATAAGGGTTAATCCCCAGCTTGGAAATTTTCCCAGTGATACCTGCATGGGGGATTGTGCAAATCCCTAGGCCAGATCACAATAAGCAGTGTGCACTGTCTTACCTTCATCGAGGCCTATCACATTTAATCAATGGGCTGTGGCAACATCACAGATCACCTATGGCATGACTCAGCACATACACCTTCCTGATATGGCTGAATACACAGTTCAACACACTCTCCACATGGCCTATGTTCCCATTAAAAGGTGTACATCAACATGCATCCATCTGGGGAGACAGCACCTAATGCATGATGTATCGAGACATCCTGACTCTCCTTGATTGTGAGGTAGACCAACATGTTATTATGGACGTCTTCTATATGTAGACTAGTAATATTCCAGATGAGTGCAACATACCTGTCTGAGTTGTTAATGCTACATCAAGTTCGTTACATATGATAGATGTTCTCAAAGAGGTCATCGAGGGCATCCATGATGACAGTATCAGCTTGTGGAACTTGACCACGTCAAGGCATTTTACACAAATCCACATTGAGGTATTCAATCAACACTGTCATATGTGGCCATAAACAGCTATATCACCAAAGGGGTAGACCAGTGTATGACATACATAGCATCTCACTATGTTAAAATGTGTGATGTGACCTATATGTCAGGTCCAGTGATCAGGTCAGTACATCAGGGGTGTCTGCCAGGCCCTTTCCTGCCCATTAGTTAAGTGATAGGTATCACAAATGATGTACACATGCTGTGTCAAAACAGCTGACAGAAGGACTACAGGTTATGGGCAATCATTGACTCCAGCTGTGATAATCGTATAACCCAGACACTATCAACACATGCCAAAAACTGTTGCCACAGGCTTGCTAACACCTGCATTGACAAGAAACATGGAGTGGTTTGTTGAATCATAAAACAAACACACCACTCAGGAATAATGTAGACATCACACTCTATAATCAGACCAGTAGGTATGTGATCCATGTCCTGGGGTAGAAGGTACATGCTACATCCACCAACATGTAGTCACACTGCTGACTACTCTTTTGAATGTAACACAAGTATTGGGTATGTGAAGGACATGCACATCAGAGGCCATAATACCTTCATGGTTTCCAGCCTTCATCACACCAATAACTGTGTACAATGCATCTTTCTTCATGTACCTCCCTACACATCTTCCAGTGATGTGTAACTGAAGTGTACCACCTATATCACAGTGCACTGTCACACAGCTTATTTGCCATACCCATGTATTCTTTCTATGGAATATACATGACTGCCTGATGATGTGGAACACCAATCAAGTTGTTATACCAGATGCATGTGTACTACCTGTTCTGCTTATGCACACACTGCATACATAGATGTTTGACAACATTAATGGCATGTATATTATTCATGACAGTGCGGATTGTGCCATATGTGTGTGTATATATATATATATATATATATATATATATATATATATATATATATATATATATATATATATATATATATATATATATATATATATATATATATAGTTCCCTATCAGAAGTCTGAAACACTATAAGCCTGAAAATCAAAATCCTGAAACCAAAAGCCTGAAAATTCAGAATCCTGAAAACTCAAAATCCTGAAAGCCCAAAATCCTGAAACTCAAAATCCTGAAAACACAAAATAGACATACTGATGTCATTGTGGCTTTGCTATTGTTAGCCCTGTGGTGTTAGGTCATGCGTTGGGTTCAGGTAACTGTGCGGTTGGTTTTATGTTAGGGTTAGGGGTGGTTTAAGTGAGTTAGGGTTAGGGCGCAGGTTAGGCATGTATGCAATAGTGACAGAAATTAGGGTTAGGGGCAGTTTAAGTGAGTTAGGATTAGGGCGCGGGTCAGGTGAGTGTGCGATAGTGACGGACCTTAGGGTTAGGGTTAGGGTCAAGGTCAGTTGGTAGATATTAGTGTCTTTGTATTGGCATATTAGCATTATTTGTGTTTTCAGGATTTTGAGTTTCAGGATTTTGGGCTTTCAGGATTTTAAGTTTTCAGGATTCTGAATTTTCAGGCTTTTGGTTTCAGGATTTTGATTTTCAGACTTATAGTGTTTCAGGCTTCTGATAGGGAACTATATATATATATATATATATATATATATATATATATATATATATATATATATATATATATATATATATATATATATATATTTACCATGCACACAAGGCAACTCGCCTGTATTGTCAACACTGTTGCATACATTCCTCCTAAGACTTCCTGTACATGTTACAGTGCCAGGATGGTGTGCATGGCTACCTTCATAGAGTGTGGATAAATCACAATAGTTGTTCAAGTGTGTGTTTGCAGGCTCATCTCTTGTCACTCCACATCACATATGCCACGTCAGAGACATAGGATTCGTGGTGGTATTATGCTGATACTGTCCATGATTGTAGTTGGTTCTTGTAATGTTTTCCATGATCCTTTACCTGTGTCCACCTTGCTGGAGACCTCTGCTGAGAGTACTGTCATATTCAGATATATCAGTTTGCACAGTTTCACAACATGCACCCTACCCCAATTGCATATCAGAGCCCTGATAGATGTTCTCTGCATTATTCATGCAAGTATGCTTATCTTACACAAGCATCCTCCCCATTGTTATGTCACCTTGTTTGACAGTCACAGACAGCATATTTTTACTGTACAGTCCATACTGTACCAACTAGGTATGTGCTTGGTGTTACAGCTACAACCATCTTTCATTGGCATGCCCTCCTCTGCTGTACACAAGTTGTTTCACCTGTCCTCTTTCCGTTTATTCATTCCTACAGTTCATCTGTGGGTCCCTATTGAATACGCACACTTCCCCTGAGTGATAATTTTTCATGGCAGTCCATGTCCTGTTCCAAATCATTAACACAGCTTTAGCACAGAATATTAGGAATGGGATATCACAATACTCTGCACTGTAGGTACACTGTCCTGTACACTGTTTAGATCATATACTTCACTTCCATACCTCTCAACTGTCCAGATATTCCCAAGATGTTCAGATGTTTTCCTTATCAAATTTGTGGCTTTCTGTCATATCAGTAGGATGATTTCTGGACTGATGTGACTCACTATTACATACATTTGAGTGCATACTTCTCACCAGTCCTGATTTTTCCAGAATGTCCAGTTTTTGTCACATATTTGTGCTCTTTTCTTCATAACATTTTTGTTTTCTGATGACATTGCGAAGTGAAGTCAGACAATATCTATGGCAAATATGTCCCTATTTCTGGTTAAATGTCCCCACATTATGTTGATGTTTGTGGAGATGTTGCACCAACAGATTCACAGCTATCTGTGAAGCCTGGAGGTCATTGTGGCATTCTGTGCAAATTGACAGACCATAGGTGCTCTGCTTTAAACAGAATTGTACCCACTTACATAGTTTCCTGGCTGGCAATGCTGTTGGCAGCCAACTAACCTAACCTAGGTGCTGCTTGTCATTAATATGTATTGTTTGCTACTGTTCACAGCACACATGCACTCTGTGAGAAGCCTACATGGAGTTTATTGAATCCTGGGGACAGTCTAGTAAAAATAGCAAAAGAGAGTAGTGCAGACATAGAGACATTTTTTTCTCTTTCATAAGAATTCCTTGTAGGTGATAAGTGGCTAGTTTATAGAAGTACAAACCAATCAGCAATCAGTGCTGTGCAACATTTCCCTTTAAAATGAATTAAATGAGTCTGGCAAGTTCTACAAAATTATCTCAGCCTCCAAATAAATATTTAATCCTAGTAGGAGTCAGGCAAGCTGCCATTAAGTCTATGGCAGGCATACATTTCAACAATGCTAAACACACCTTCACCTCCTAAAAATTCACTTTTGTCTTCCATTAAGAAAATGAAGTGGCCCTTTCTGTTGGCAAGATTATCACATTATGTATGCTGTGATCACAAAAGACTATGACAGAAAAACTTTTGGTGGCTTATAGGCCTTTTTTGTGCACATTCCAGACAGATATTTAATCATCAAACAAATGTTGTTAGGAGTTTATAAAACTTGCTCTATACAACAGTCCATCAAAATGGAATTTACTTCCTGAATGAGTCATAAATATCTGTCAGATGAAACAGAAAAGCTTTTAGGTTACGATATCAGATGACTTTTTCCTTTTTTAATTAGATGTAGCAATAAAGAGATGTAACCCATAAATCAAAGACTGGTGCTGATACTACTCTGTTGTAGCGGTTAAATTTAATTTTTTTTCTGTGCAATGCATATGTTGAGGGAAAGATGTTACTTATACTGTGGATAATTAACTGTAAAAAAAATAATTAAAATCCTTTCCCATCACTGGTACATAAGCAGTCCATTTTCTGAATACAAACAATTTACTAAAAGATTAATTCCATAACAGTATCCATATGTCAGATATTACAGTACTTTTGACTTTTATATACATTTCTTGCAATGTATGCAAAACCTGGTTAGACTACATTTGCACTTTAACGCGTAAAGTGAAGTCTACCCTAAAATAGTTACATTGTGTTTTCTGAATGGCAACATGACTGGGTCATTCTGTTGGCACTGTAGACATTTATGTATGAATCACTCTGTAAAATAACCTGTCTGATCTGGTCAGACTAGTCTGGTACAAAACTAATTAAATAAATATACACGAAAAAAAGCCACCGTCCTACTTTTTTCCAACTTTTAGTTAATTGTATTGCAAACACTTTCATCATTAACTATGTAATCATTTTCAAGCTGTCCTAGTTGCATACATCTTACAGACAGCACAACTTGTAGCTCTTAAAATTAGAATATCATTTTTTTGTATCAGTGAGACAGATGTCATACAGCAGCTAAAATAATTTCACAATTATCACATTTCTACATCTTCTTCGTTGTTTTCAAATATATTTTTTTGACATACCAATTAACTCCTTAGTAACATAAACAATTATTTCAAGTTATACAAGTTTTTTTTTTCTCCATACAGTGCCTATCTGTGAAGGGCTCTGTAAAGTAACTACCTCTGTGAATTGTTTGTTCGAAAATATGATATTCTCTGTTGCTAGAATTCAAGAAGGGTAAAGAAGACTGTGCAAATATTGCACCTGCCACATGATTATTAAGAGATTGCACTATTGTCTGATAAAATGTTTATTTACTATTTTAACACAAAATTTATTTGCAATAATTCATCGTTTTGAGAATGACATAACAGTCCTATTGATTCAGCTGAGACATGGCCAGATTCATGAATGCCTGCACTTTGTTCTGCTATCATGCACACAACAGCATGCTATTTATTATTCATTAGCCAGGCCTGCACTTTGCTCTCACCCTTAAAACAAAGGTAATTGTCAGAATATGCTAATGTAGGCATTAAGTAACTGAAACGCCTGCTAATTAAACAAGTCAGTACAGTGAAGCTATTCAGAAATGTATAAAGAGCTTGTGTACACTTGTTGATCCTTTTTGCCTTTTGAAATATAAATGTGAAGATGCTTAGAAAAAATGTTAGGGGGTGATGCTATTATTAACCTGTATGTGCTGCCAACATCAGCTTAGAAGAGTAGTCAGACCCCATTTAACTTACTATGAACTTCATAACAGAGAAATTGTAAAGCAGTATAGGGTGGACAGGAATGCTCCAAAGGAAATATGTAACCACTGCCACTCTCACTTGAGGTCCCAGTGGAATTGTGGAGAACCAATCCCAGTGGAAACCAAGGTATGTGTAGCATTACGTGTACTAGCTACATGTACTTTTCAGGGACCCACAGGGGCTCTTTTACAGGTGTCATTATCATCTGGAGTATTACATCAGTTTCTAAATGCTATGTCCCAATATGCAAAGGATTGTATGTGGTTTCCACATACCCCAAAGGAGACAGCAATAACAGTGCAGCAATTCTCTGACAAAAAATATTTCCCTGTGTTTCTGGGAGCCATACACTGCACAAATATAGAAATAAAAACCCACTCAGTGAAAAGGGAAGGAGACACATCAACAGGAAATGCTAACACTCTATCAACTGTCAGGTAGTCTGTAATGACCAAGGGGGCAGTTTCCATGACTCATGCATATGGCATACCTATGACCTGTATGTAAGGTTTGCTTGGGATGACTTTCCAAATGGGCATCTAGAGGAAGATGCAGCTTAAGCACTTGAACTTTGTCTCATGACACTTATGACAAACCCACATGACCCCACCGAACAAGTATACAATGATGTCTATGCACAAACCACAAATATTATAGAAAAGGTACTTGGCTTGCTCAAATCAGGGTTCCAGTATCTAGACACATTAGGTGGTACCCTGCAGTATGATCAAACCACCATAGCCGAAATATGCACAGCACGGAAAACATTGCACAATACAACTAGCAGGAAACAACTGCAACAATGGCAACAAGGCCAAGGACCACAGTTTCCAGGGACACAGGCAAGGACAGTAGGTGAAGCAGATGTAGATGAAGAATCTGAAGAAGAAGCAGCAGCTGTGGATGATCCAGGCATATATAGGCATGCACAGCATGTCATAACTCTGGGTGACAGGCAGAGGGTAGCATACAAACTAACTAATTAAATGAAAACCTAGATGCCATGCACATCCAAACATTAAAAATAATCCCTGCAAAATCGTCATTCTTTACTTATCTGCATAATTGTTGTGTTTTGTGAGGATTACACAGAGTCAATCCTGAAGGCACATCTTGCAGTAGCAGTATTAAGTAAGGTAAGTACTGAATCTGTAAAAAGATTAAAAAACTAATGTATGTGACTAAAATGAAACATGGCTCAACACTACAGTACTGTCAGTAGTAACTCATGCCTTATATATGTAATATACATACAAGATTCATCAAAACTGCACACCATGCATTATGTTTGCACAGTAGAGATACCCCAATGGTTGCTAGGGCAGTTTAACCATCATTTGCATAAGTGTATGACCAAGCAATGAAGGACTGCATTACTAGGAGTACAATACAAATACAATAGGGAACAAGAAATACATAACAATTCATTTATAAGTGATCAGGGAAAAAATCAATACAAAAAACAGTTTCTGCAATAAATTGCATTTAAGCAAGCATATGAGTAATCAAGCATTAGCTATCCACTCTGTACATCAGACATATGCAACACTAAGGCACAAAGAAATGTGCAAAGGGCAGGGCACAGTTATCATCACTTGCACAGGGTGGGGGTGAGGGGGGGGTTTACAGGTGACCAAAGAAGAGTGTGTGTGTGTGTGTGTGTGTGTGTGTGTGTGTGTGTGTGTGTGTGTGTGTGTGTGTGTGTGTGTGTGTGTGTGTGTGTGTGTGTGTGTGTGTGTGTGTGTGTGTGTGTGTGTGTGTGTGTGTGTGTGTGTGAGAGAGAGAGAGAGAGAGAGAAAGCAGTTGATCATCAAGTATCCATTATCAGGGCCAGTAGCCACTTGTAATGTTTATGTGTGCATGTGTATTTGTGTGTGTGCATGTGAGTTGGTATGGTTAAGATGTTCTTTAAATGTGCCGGTCTGCATGAACACAATCAAAGCACTTGTGCTAGCACTATCTTCTGGCATCTTAGGCAGGTGTAAACCATGCATGGTACAGTACTCAGTTCACTGTTGCTACCCCTAACCAAGAGAACTGCCACTACCAGGAATTGCACTGTTAGTTCCATGACCTTGGATAGAAGTCAGGGTGCTACCTGAACATTAACAATGTCTGCTGGATGACCTGTCATCACTACAAATCCATGACCACAAACACATGGCCTACTACATCTGGGTGTGCACACATCAATAACTGATGGATCCATGCCACTATGGGAGCAGGATCTGTTATGGCCACATCAGCTAACATGTGACGATGTAGCAGTTCTCCATCTATGTGGATGCTGACTCTCCCATGCAGACATTCCATTACAGACACTGCACAATCCAATGTATCATTCATCCTGTTCAAGGAGTCACCCTCATGGTTTAAGCAGTCTCACATGTCAGAATACACAACATGCAGTACTCTGATTATCTCTTCAAGGACCTGGTGGAACATGTCTATACCTTCATAACAGCCCTACACATACATTGTGTGGCACCTACTGAGACACCATAATTGGGGGAGTATGAACAGCAGACTTCCTCTGAGAGCCTCTACCAACTCTCCTGTGTAGTACTTCACCCTCATGGTGGCTACAGGAAGGCTGTACCAGCTTGGCACATTACCCTGATCAACTATGTCACCATCAACCTGCCCTATCTCTGAGGGCTCCATGTCATGGGTATGTGTAGGCATACGGACTGTGTCCAAAATCTGGGCAAGGGATGTGAGACCCACAACTTTAGTGAGAGACTGACTCTCTACATCCCCAAACTGTAACTCTTCAGCACTTCCATCACCTTTAGAGACTACCTATACTCTGACATCAGGCAGAATGAGTTTCACCTTACCAGTAGAAGGCTCACCTGTGATGACAAATAATTAACACAACAAAGAGAAAGAGAGATTGAAGAAAAAGAGGTCAAACTTAAGATACATAAAACTGAAGTTAAGTGATAATCAATGCAAATTCAGTTTAAAATACAAACATGTATATAGTAATAGAAAAAGGGGCCTTGCCATTTCCAGGTAGTCATGGAAAAGCACTATCAGATATGCCTAGACGGGTGAAATGGAAGATGATAAGCATTATAATGCAAATGACACGATAAACAGCAACATCAAACTACATCAGCATATTAAAAAAGATCTTATACACATTCTTTATAACATGCCCACATTTCACTGTTTCTATAAAGGCAGGTAACATTACCTGAGTTAACGTAAAAATGTTTCATTATAAAACATGCAATAACAACACCAAAGGACGAACTGTAGACAGCACTCACATTTATGTGAAAAGAAAGCCATTTCTAATGTTTAAAGCAATTAATTTTTAAATAAACAACAAATATCTTCACATGAGTCTTCATGAAAGTACTTAAACAATTATGAATTATACAACTTCCCAAGTGTTAGGAAGGTAAACATTGTGTGAGGACCTAAACAATTTCATGCACTCTCCATAGCAGTACAAGTATGAGCAATAACAAGTGTTGCTTGCTAAGGACTTGCAAATGTGAATGATTACTCTTACTGCAGGAATAATTAGTGTTTCATACTCCTTCTAGTTCGATGTACAGTTACTGAGGATGTGTCAGTGAGAAGACAGTTAACAAAAGGTCAGGGATGATATTTTCTGACTTAGGAGATGACATAAAGTTATAACAGTTTTATTACTAAAAGTGTGCCTCTGAGTAAAAAGTCTGTAATTCATATAAAATACATAACATTTAAATATCCAAACACATATTGAAATTAATTGAAATGACACTGTGTTCATGGCAGAAAAGCATAAGAAAGAGAATGATGCTTGCAAAATAAAGAGAAGAAGACAACTGCAGTATTGCAAATATTTGCTACTATCGTGACATGAAATGTTAGCTTGACCATTGTAAATATCCCATTATACAATGACCCCCCCCCCATTAATATTCCAAAATGTGCACGCTGATTGGTCAGCATGCACGTTGTAAATCAGAGTTATAGTAATGGAAAAAGGTCCGGTCGCCCAGACTTTTTCCATTAGTATAACTCTTTTTTTTACAGCAACGGAGAACGCAAGATCTCCATTGCTTTATACACACTGTCTCACTATGTTAAACAAGTTTAACATAGCCAGACAGCTTTAAAAAAAGTAATGGAGATCTTCCTATCTCTGTTGCTTTTTTTAAAGGTGTCTCGCTATGTTAAATGGGTTTAACATAGCAAGACAGCTTTAAAAAAAGCAACAGAGATTCTCCTTTGCTTTTTTAAGCTGTCTTGCTATGTTAAACTCCTTTAACATAGTGAGACACTTTGTAAAAAGCAACGGAGATCTTGCTTTCTCCGTTGCTTTTTTCAAAACTGTCTCGCTATGTTAAATGGGTTTAACATAGCGAGACAGCTTTAAAAAAGCAACGGAGATTCTGTGTTGCTTTTTTTAAAGCTGTCGCTCTATGTTAAACTCCTTTAACATAGTGAGACAGTTTGTAAAAAGCAACAGAGATCTTGCTTTCTCCATTGCTTCCGCCCACATCTCTGATGTACTGCGTAAGGTAAATGGGTTTAACATAGCGAGACAGCTTTAAAAAAAGCAACAGCGATTCTCTGTTGCTTTTTTTAAAGCTGTCTCTCTATGTTAAACTCCTTTATCATAGAGAGACAGTTTGTAAAAAGCAACAGAGATCTTGCTTTCTCTGTTGCTTCCGCCCATATCTCTGATGTACTGCGTAAGCATACGCATGCGCAGTACATCAGAACTGCAGCAGAATACCAGACAGCTGCAGAAGGGCAACAAGGAGGTATTATACAATGCCATTATTTAAGAAAAGTAATTTTTTTTTTTCTTAAATAATGTCATTAATAATAATAACACTTGGTGTGGGTAATGCTGGATTTATCCATGGTTGTATTTGTTTGGCCACTTGGGCTTTGCCCTTGTGACCAAACCACACCAACCATGGGTAAATCCAGCATTACCCACACCCAGGCGTGGGTTATTGCTATATTCATCAATATATCTACTGACAGGTCTAAAGGCAAAAATGAAAATTTTAATTTAAGCTGCTTTCAATAGAGCAGATGAGCCTGGAACCATTGCACTGCCATCAGCATTCTGGAAGTACTGAGTGAAGAAAATGTTGCTGTCAGCTATCTAGGTCTGTGACACAAGGTATAATTGAAGTGAGCTTGTAAAAAGAGATTAGGTAAGTCAGGGTGAAACCCAGTTGCAGATAATTTTACCGAGAGGATCAGAATTAGTATTATCATTCATTTTCCTTAATAATACAACATTAAATGCAATTGACAATTACAAGCATGACTTTGGCAACACAGTTATCATTATTGATTGCTACATAACTCAAATATTAAGCATGCGCATTATGTCAAGTATAGCAATCATGATAGTCAATATAAAATGCACTTGCACAGGTATAAAGTGCAGAATATATAATTAAAATTATATGACTCATCACATATAATAATTTTGTATGTCATGTAAAGTATGTGTTGAATCTACCCCAGCCTGTATTACTAATGTCATGCAACTCCAACCATATGAAATGTATTTACAAATACAAATAATACCTTTTACAAAGAACCCCAGTAAAAATGAGTAGTTAAAATGGCACACATACAAGCATCTTTCAAGTATATCTCCATTCTTCTTGAAATTGTTACACCTTGAATTACAATTTAAAAAGTAAGTTCTCCTGTGGAATTGACAGATATTATACAACATTTGACATTTTATCATTTAAATTTTCTTATGGGTTAATTTCCCGAATAGTATTAGTCACTATTGTATTGTGTATGTTCTATCAAACCATGATGCCCCAGTTCATAATATTTTACCTCTAAATGACAATGATTATAACAAACACCATACAGTATTTCATTATTTAACGTGTCAGGTATAAATAAGGTAAGCATCACACATGGCCAGTTTTAGCTGACATCAACACTGTCTTCAAACAAATGTGCTTAAACACACTGTGCTATAGGAGTACAGATTAAATGCATTCCCTTGAGACAATTACTGTTACATTTATTAGACTGCTGGATTTCATGAAGTAAGAGATCATATGTGGTGTGTTGTGATAATTCACATATAAGTAGACTGCTGTTTTTGCAAAGTGTGTTCAATTGTCTTCACAAGTTTATCTTGGTGCTCTGGTTTCTTTCCAAATTGCAAAACACATAGTAGGTAGATTGGACAGTCTAAATTGGATGTAGGTATGAGTATGTCTGAATATGGTATGAAAGAACAACTGCATCAGGGCTAACTGCCTGGCAATGTGAACCTTGGTTCTAGATGATTGTCACATTTCAGGTGATACCCTGACTCCATGAGAAAAAAATAGGAAAAAAGAGTTGTGGATGGATGGATTTATCTATCTATCTATCTATCTATCTATCTATCTATCTATCTATCTATCTATCTGTATGAGTGCATGTGTGTGGGTACACTTCATTCTTGTCAAATTACAAGTTCTTCAAAATAGAGTAAAGAGCTTGGTCCATTCATTGAAAGCACTCAGTAATCTATGAATGGACAAAGATTAAATTCTCAAGTGCCATTTGCCCAAATGCTTTGGTGTTTGGAGCACCTCCATAGAAAATCACTGTTGGTGAGTTGTGCAGGCAGCGATACCCTTTGGGGGGAATTTCCCTCTTCTTCCAGTCAGTGCAACCATGGAGGTTTTATATATATATATATATATATATATATATATATATATATATATATATATATATATATATATATATATATATAAAATCAGTATTTATATATATATATATATATATATATATATATATATATATATATATATCTATAGATAGATATCATCATCATCAGCCCCCTTTTCCCCATTTTTTCTAGATGGGGTCGGGGTATCGTGTTAATTGTTGCCAACTCACTCAATTCAGTGCCATATTTCTGCCTTCTTCAACAACACTCATACCTGACTGTTGCAGATCTTCTTTCGCACAAACCATCCACCTCTTCCTGGATATCCTCGTTTCCTCTTACCTTCTTCCTGTCTGTCCCAAATATTCCTCACCGGATTGTCTTTTGCTTTTCTACACATGTGCCCAAACCACCGTAATCTGTTCTCTTTGATCTTTCCTGCAATGGGAGCTACTTTGGCTTTTGCTCTTATATCCTCATTTCTTCGTCGGTCCCACAGTGTGCATCCTATCACCTTTCTCAGGCACTTCATTTCCATCATCTCTAACTTCTTCAGCTCTTCTGCCTTTACTGCCCAGGTATCTGTACCACACAGTAGTACTGGTCACACCACTGTCTTGTACACCTTATTTTTCAGTTTTTTTGGCATTCTTCTGTCATAGACTACACCTGATACTCTATGCCAGTTAGCTGCAGCCCCTCTGATTCTAGCTTTGATCTCTTCATTCAGACTAACCCTCCCAGATACTTGAATCTGTTTACCTGTTCCACTATCTTCCCTTCTATCTCTGTGCTCAGCTTCTTCTGATTTCCCCAATATTCTGCCATTACCACCATCTTATATGTGCTTAGTTTAATCCCGTGTGCCTTCAGATTTGTATTCCATTCTTTTATCCTTTGCTGAAGTTCTAGCTCAGAGTCTGCCTGTACTGCCACATCATCTGCATACAGCAGCTTTGTTGATCCATCCCCTCCAACCTGTTTGCTAATGTAGTCCATCACCAGTATGAACAGCAGTGGGCTCAGAGCGGAACCCTGATATACACCCACTCCTACTGAGAACCCCTCTGTGAGGCCGAACTCTGTTCATACTTGAGTCTTTGGGTCCTTGTACATACACTACACTAATTCTACCAATGTTTCTGGGACTTCAAACCACTGCAGTACTGCCTAGATCAGCTTTCTTGGGACCTTGCCATATGCTTTCTCCATGTCTAGGAATGCCCAGTTAGACTCTCTCCTCATCTCTAGCTTCTTTTCAAGTATCTGTCTCAATGCAAATATCAGGTCAATTGTGCTGCATCCTGATCTGAATCCAAACTGCTCATCTTCCATCTTACATTCTACTACTCTGCATATCCATTTATCAGTCACCCTCTCCAGAACTTTCATACAATGTGATAGGAGTGTGATGCCTCTGTACTGCTCGCAGTTATGGATGTCCCCTCTGTTCTTGTACACTGGCACAAGTATGCTTATTCTCCAGTCATCTGGGATATGCCTTTCTCTCCACACTGCTATTAGTACCCTCAGGGGCCATTTCTCCCCTTATCTCACCCAACATCTTTATCATATCTGCTGTGACCTCATCTGAGCCTGCTGCTTTCCCCTGACTTCATCTTCCTTAGTGCTGTTCTTGCTTCTTCTAGGGTGGGCTCCTCTTCTTCTCTAATTGTAGGCTGTTTCTGTGGCAGTACAGCTTATGTGGGGTTTTCTTCATTCAGAAGTTGCTGGAAATACTCCTTCCATCCGCCTTTGATGTCCTCTGGACCGGTGAGCAGGTTGTTGCCGGCATCCCTAATGAAGGGTGTCTGACTATCTTCTTTATCTTTCTGTCTTTGTCTTGCAACCTGATATTGTTTCTTTGTGCCCCTTACTGAGTCACTTTTCAGAAGTGGGTGCAGTGCCTCCGATGCCCTATTCTTTGCTATTGCAACTTCTTTCTTTGCTTCTTTGTTAGCCAACCAGTAGTCCTTCCTAGCCTGGTCAGTCTTTTCTGCCTCCCATTTCTTCCTGCACTCCTTTCTTTTAATGACTTCCTGGACGTCTACATTCTACCACCAGCTTTCCTTATGTACCTTATTTCCATACCTGGCATGGCCACATATCTTTTCTGTAGTCCTAACACATGCTGTTTTTAGGTGCTGCCATTCTTCTTCAACTCCACCTATTTCCTCCTCTTCTTGGGGTACTAGAGCCCTGAGTAATTCCTTGAACTGTTGTACTTTCTCTCCTGTCAACTTCCAGGTCTTCCGCCTGGTCTCTGTTGACCTTAGAGCCTTCTCTGACCACTGCTTGCAGCTGATTGTGGCAACTAGTGGTTTATGCCGTGTACTGACTGTTTCACTGTGGATGACTTTGCAATCATGGATTCTACCCTGGTAACTTTTCATTACTAGGAGGAAGTCTACCTGAGTTGTATGTTGACTACTCTTGTATGTGATCATCTGACTTTCTCTTGAACCATGTGTTGGGTACTATCAAGCCATTTGGCAGACAGAAGTCTAGAATGACTTCTCCTCCTTTATTCCTGTTGCCATATATATAAATATATATATATATATATATATATATATATATATATATATATATATATATATATATATATATTATAGCAGATAGTAAAGACAAACACAAGGCCTTCTATAGTTATGTAAATAATCTCCACGGAAATACCAAGATTTGCTCTGAGCTACTGCACAATGGTACCTCCTATACTGACCCAACAGATATTGCCAATATACTGGCTGACAGATTCAGTGACAACTTTACCCCTCCCCCCCAAAGGACCAATCACAATACCAGTAGATTACCAGGCACCCAGTATTACTGCTGCGCAGGTTAAAACAGCACAGTCCAAGGCCAAGAATACAGATTTCTATGGGACCTGACAATATCCCTGGCTGGGTTCTACATGGACTACAGAGTGAAATGGCACCACACCTGTGTGCCTTGTTCAGTCTCAGCCTCATCTCAGGCTTTGTCCCTACCAAATGACGCATTGCTGCAGTTATCCCCTCTCCACAAAGGAAGGGGGACTACAGACCCTAGGAACTATCGCCCCATTAGCCTGATGAGTCTGATATGCAAAACTATGGAACACATCATCATGGACCTAATAAACAAGGATATAGGGAATCTCCAAACTCTGGATCCCACACAGTTTGGTTTTGTGAAGGGTAGATCATGCCTGTTCAACCTCGTCAACTTCTTTGAGTCAGTCACCAGAGCTGTGGATGAAGGCAAGGTGGTTCATACAGCCTACCTTGGTCTGGCCAAGGCCTTTGATACCATTCCCCACTCAGAAATCATAGAAAAACTCACTAAGGTAGGCATCAACCCCTATATCACTAGGTGGGTTGCAAACTGGCTCACAGATAGAACCCACAGTGTAAAAGTAGCTGACTCCAAGTCAGACTGCCAATCAGTCACGAGAGGTGTCCCACAGGATTCGGTCCTGGGTCCTCTCCTGTTTGGAATCTACTTCTCTGAATTCCAGGCAAACACCAAGGGACTCTGGCTGACAAAATTCACAGACAATTGCAAGTTGGGAGCTATTATTAACTCCCTAAGTGATGTTGACATCCTGCAGAAAGGCCTCACTGAGACCAACAACTGATGTCAGAATCATGACCTTAAGCTCAATGCCAAAAAACGTGTCATTGTCTCCTTTGGGAAAAACCTGGTTCCCACGAATTACCACATCGATAGTAGTTCACTGAACACAGAAGGCATTATAAGAGATCTGGGAACATAGGTTGACAGCAACCTCTCTTCTGACTACCATATTGCCACTGTGGTCAGAAAGTCCTTCTATGTGGCACATCTCATTACTAAGGGTTTTGCTTCCAGGAAGAAAGAGGTCATTTTCTCCCTCTACTCTTCCCTCATTAGGTCAATCATCAAGTACAACGCCCTATTTGGCATGTACCTCACTAGACAACTGCAACAACTGGAGAGGCCTCAAAAGTACCTCACAAAGATGATCCTAGGCCTTAAAGAGTTGTCCTGTATGGACAGACTCAAAAACGCCAACTATTCTCTGTCTCATATTGCCTACTTGAAGGCGATCTCTGCTTGACTTACAAAGCCATGTCTGCCCCAGCTGTTAGAAATACTACATCTAAAGAAATCCCCATCCCTCCACACCACATGCTCCAGAGAAGTCAACCTCATTACCACAATCAAGAGAACATGCTGGAGGGACAGGTTCATAACCCAGAGACTGCCCATGCTATGGAATAGACTTTCCATACTCAATGACCCACTTCAAGAGAAATCTTGATTAGTGGATGGGAAATAGAAAATTCACTCGGGGGATCACTCCAGTGGCTCTACTCGACAGAGGCACTGGGAACTAATATCGGGTGGCACAATGCCAGGGTAATCCTATGGGCTAGGCTTGTAAAGGCTCCAGGGCCATTAGCCTAGTACACCTATGAACCTATGAACATATATATATATGTTTTATGGGGTGTAGTGGGCTTGCCCACCCACCTTGGTCATGCAAAGGCTTGCCCCTTGTAAAAAAAAAAAAAAAAAAAAACTCTTAAAAAAAGTGGGGATTATGTTGGCATTTTGTTCGGGGAATACAGTTTGGAGACTCTGATCTATAGCAGGCTTAATGTCATCCACTCATATTGTAATCAAAGCACTCATTTGAGTGATACAGATGTTGAAAGAAGGAAGATGGACTGCAGGGAGGTAAATAATGTGTGGGCTTTAAAGCTTTCCTCTATCTATCTATCTATCTATCTATCTATCTATCTATCTATCTATCTATCTATCTATCTATTTCTTTATTGACATTTGATTACTGGGAAAGTCTGACTGGGTAAGAGCCCATTTTAAGCTAAACTCTGGGGAAAAAAGCTCCAAAGTATTACAAAACATTCTAAGAACAATAATTTTAGAGTCCTGAAAAATAATACAAAAACAACTACAGTTTAAATAATTAAAACAAATTAGACATAATATGAAAACATTGGTTAGAATAGATATAAACTTAATGTGAAACTGTTTGGCTATACTAAAAGTTTTCACATTAGCAGTGAAAATATATGTGCAAATCTTTGTGGATTAGAGTAATAACTAAGAAGGGGAACAGTTTTATTGTTGTTCCTGTGGTGGCAGTATAAAGCTTTCTTTGTAAGTATTCTGTATATATATAGAATATTTTCTTGTGCCCTTATGAGGAAAGCTACAATTTTGTAAAACTGAGAGCACTAACATCTATTGCTTATGGAAATGGGGGGAAAACACTTTCATTCTCAATTATCTTCTCCCAGGTCTATGTTATATGATCGAATGTTTAGTTAGTCGAATAACTAAATGTCGATCACTAAATGTCAAAGACCCAAAATCGTAAACAGCAGTCTCCACTCAAGGAAGCAAGTCATTTGGCTGTTACACAGATTTTGCCCTTTTTTCAATGGGGAGTGATCTCAGGGTTGGTATATTTAGTGAGGGGAGGTGGGGGTCAAAGCCCCCACTTTATTTGTGTTTATTGCTTTTTTTTTTAGGTTGTTTGACATTGTTTCCCTGTGTGGAAACTGCCATTTGCAGCTTTGAGTCTTTGACATTTAGCTATTGACATTTAGTTATTCGATTAACTAAACATTCAATCACGTAATATATACCCTCTTCTCCCCACATTAATTATCACTTTTTTGGAATAGAGAATAACAATGATCATCATTATGCTTGTCTGTCATTATCTTTAAAAACTTATGTATCTCTAAGTTGTCTTCTGAAAACACTTTTTTTTTATATGAGAACGTGTTCATCTTCACAATTCTGGATACATGACATTTATTACTTTTTGATACCTATGTAACTGTGATTTTCCTACATGCATTCCCTATTATTATTATTATTATTATTTTATCATGCTGCCTGTATGGTTCTTATTGCATCAAATCACTTTAATTAATGAGAGCTAATTTCATTGAAATGTTACTTATTTGGTTAACAGTTACATCTCCTTTACCAAGTACTTTTCTTATGGGTTACTTTTATTATGAGATTTACATACTGGGCATGACTATGTGCTCAATGATAGTGATAGT
Source organism: Protopterus annectens (assembly GCF_019279795.1). Classification (NCBI taxonomy): domain Eukaryota; kingdom Metazoa; phylum Chordata; order Ceratodontiformes; family Protopteridae; genus Protopterus; species Protopterus annectens. Next base: position 221,302,808 of record NC_056736.1, on the reverse strand, counting down.
TCTCAATATGGGTTTGGTGCTAAGAGGAATGTCAGTACTTTGCATACATCCACCCAAAATCTGCTGTGTTATGACCAATCTGTAATCATTTTTTTTTTTTTGGGGGGGGGGGTCCGATGTTCTGTGCTCTCCAGTCTAACTTCTAGATCAAATATGCCATTGTGTTGTATTAGTATGTGCTAGAAGTTTAAGATCTTTTGAATTTCATTACATTTGTACTTACTTCTTCACCCCATGACAAGCTACAAATAATTTTATGGCATTTATACTTCTCATTTTATGTATTCCCTTTTAATTCAAGATATGTGAAATCACTTGGACAATGTTATAAAATTCAAGTGACATTCATTTCCTCCCAGTAATTAGAGGGCAAGTTATTCAACAGTCATACGTAAAGCATTCAATACTTTATTTATTATTTATTTATTTCACATTTGTTAACTGGGTTAGTCACCTGAGTTTGCAAACAAACCCATTTTCAGTGGAGACCCGAGGGGAAAAGCCCCAGCAAACATAAGTAAAAATAAAGTGACAATATGCAAATATTAAATAACAATCACAATACAAAACAATTGTAAAACAGAAAAGGTTATTACCTATTTGCATTGCATTGATAGTAAGCAGCCCATTTTCAGTGGAGACCCAAGGAGAAAGAGCCCCAGCAAACATAAGCAAAGGTAAACATACAGGATAAAAACTATTAAAAACAACACCGCAAATACGAAATTAATTATAAAGTGAAAAACAAAAAAAAATTTTGAACATTAAGGGTTGCACTGATAGTAGTGGACTAAAATTTACTACATAGAGTAAAAACAAAAAGATAATCATTGTTCAAAAGAAGGACAATGTATAGACATTGATAGGAAGTGGGGGGTAGTGTGGAGAATGGGGGGTGATAGTAGGGCTATAGTAGTAGAACTGAGGGTTTGGGAGATTAGTTTAAGCACAAGTAATAACAAAGAAAGTAAGTTAGGAGATGCAACAGGTTATACAGTGGGAGAGACTAAGACTACGTGTGGTCAAGGCAACAGCATCATTTCAGGTTTAGTAGGGGGGACTTAAGCTCCTTTTTAAAACAGGGAAAGCAAAGGTTGGATCTAATATGGACAGGGAGTTTGTTCCAATTTAGTGAGACACAGTGTTTGTAAAGTAGTTTGCCAATATTCCTTTTGGGTTTATAAACTGAGAGAAGATGCTGATCAGCACTCTGGAGAGGCCAGGGGGGAGAGTAGGGAGTAACATGGAAGGCGAGAGCAGGGCAGGCAGAGGGGTTGTTGAGTATGGAAAAGGTAGTGTGAAGTTGTGATTGTAGGAGAAGGTGTGAAAATTCCAGCCACTAAAGTTTTTTTAGTGAGAGGCAGTGATGTGAAGAGAGTGGTTGGTTTTGAATAAATCTGGCAATTTTGTTGTACGTTTTCTTCCTTCTGCATTGAGGTAGTTTGGATATTGGTAAGGATGGGGGAAGTATATAGAAGACTGGCTAAGAGAAATGCCTGCGCAAGAGTGTATTTAGTGGCAGTAGTGAGGATTTTTTTGTTCTTATAAAGTAGTCCAAATTTTTGGTGGTTTTTTTTTTTTTTTTTGATGCACTGTTGTATGTGTAAGTCAGATTTTAGTTGGTCGTCAATTATTACCCCGAGGAGTTTGGTGTGTGAGGCAGAGGAAATAGTGGTCCATCTAGGGAGGAAAGAGAAAAATTGGATTTAAGGTGAGAGAGTGTCTGAGGTAGGAAGAGAGAGTTGAGTTTTCTTAGGGTTAAAGAGTAGTTGATTGTTTCTGAACCATTTTTCAACAGAGATAAAGGAAGTCTGTGTTAGTGAGTGCAGTTCAGAGATAGTATTGGAGACAGATAAGAGAGCAGAGTCATCTGTGTGTTGGATTACAGATGAGAGACTGCAGGATGAATTTAGGTTGTTGGTAAAAATGTTGAAAAGGGGCAGTCCAAGTATGAAGCCTTGGGGTACTCCTGTCTGAACAGCAAGGAAGGGTGAGAAAGCCTGCTACCATCTAACAGCTTGTTTTTGCCAGTAAGGTAGGATTGGAGCCAGCCAAAAGTAGGAGAGAGTTTTAGGTCTGAAAGTTTGTTTAGAAGGATGGGATGAGACACAGTGTCGAAGGCTTTAGAGAGATCAAGGAATAGACAGGAGATGAGGAGGTTGTTGTCCCTAGCTTCTGCAACCTTTTGAGTAAAGGATAGTAAGGAAGTTGAGGTACTGTGTTTAGGGCGGAAACCATATTGTGAGGGGATGAGGAGATGTTTGTGACTGAGATAGGACAGTAGTTGAGTATGTATGCATTTTTCAAGGATCTTAGAGAGTGGCAAGAGAATAGCAATTGGTCTATAGTTAGAGGGTTCAACAGGGTTGCCACCTTTGTGCAGAGGAGTGGTACAGAAGGCTTTCCATATTTCTGGTATGGTAGATTACTGAATGGAGTGGTTGATTAAGAGAGATATAGGATATGCAATAGAGTCAGCAGCAATTTTCAGAAATTAAGGGGGGAGTTTATTGGTAGAGGGAGAGCATGGTTTTATTTTAATGAGCAGGGATTTGATGTATTTAGTAGAAACAGATCGAATGAATATATAAAATGGTAAAAGTGTACTCTTTGTATAACAGTTTCAAGTGTCCATATATTATTATTTTTTTTTTAAATATATGTGAAATAGACAGCTTTACTAACTGTGTCATTTTCTGTTGCAAAATTTGACTAGTAAGAAATATTATAGATGCATGGACACAAGTGATATCATAGTAGGCTAAGCAATCTTCCCCCTTCTAAGTGACTAATCTACTTAGTGCAAACAAAGAGGCAGGTAACAGCACAGCAGATGCAACTTGTAGGGTATTATTTGAAGGCATTAGCCTACAAAACTAACTAATGTATTGCAGCTAAGTGACTCTCTAAGGCCAGTAGAAACAGAAGCAAATCTGGTTGACTTCAACTATAATTTTAGTAATTTTTGAAAATTGGCTTGAAAGGTTCTCCAAAAATATATTACCATCATTCAATCTCCTTCTTCTTCTTCCTCTTTCGGCTGCTCCCGTTAGGGGTCACCACAGCAGGTCAACTGTTTCCATTTCTTCCTGTCCTCTGCATCTTGTTCTGTCACACCAACCACCTGTATGTCCTCTCTCAACACATCCATAAACCTTATCTTAGGCCTCCCTCTTTTCCTGTTACCTGGCAGCTTCATCCTTAACATCTATTTCCCAATATACTATGCATCCCTCCTCAGCACGTCCAAACCAACGTAATCTTGCCTCTCTGGCTTTGTCTCCAAACCTTCCAACCAGGGCTGACCTTCTAATATACCTATTCCTAATCTTGTCCATCCCCATCACACCCAGCGCAAATCTTAATATCTTCAACTCTGCCACGTCAAGCTCTAAGTCCTGCCTTTTTGTCAATGCCACTGTCTCCAACCCATATAACATAGCTGGTCTCACTACCCTCTTGTAGACATTCCCTTTCACTCTTACTGGTACTCGTCTGTCACAAATCACTCCTGACACTCTTCTCCACCCACTCCATCCTGCCTGTACTCTCTTCTTCACCTCTCTTCCACACTCAATATTACTCAGAACTGTTGATCCCAAGTACTTAAACTCATCCACCTTCACCACCTCTACTCTCTGCATCCTCACAATTCCTCTATTCTCCCTCTCAATCACACACATATATTCTGTCTTAGTCCTGCTGACCTTCATTCCTCTTCTCTCTAGAACATATCTCAACCTCTCCAGGGTCTGCTCCACCTGTTCCCTACTCTCACTACAGATCACAATGTCATCTGCAAACATCATAGTCCACGGGGACTCCTGTCTGATCTTGTCTATCAACCTGTCCATCACCATTGCAAATAAGAAAGGGCTCAGAGCTGATCCTTGATGTAATCCCACCTCCACCTTAAACGAATCCGTCACTCCCACCGCAGACCTCACTGCTGTCATACTACCCTCGTACATATCCTGAACCACTCTTATGTACTTCTCTGACACTCCCGACTTCCTCATACAATACCACAACTCCTCTCTAGGCACCCTGTCATATGCTTTCTCTAGATCCACAAAGACACAATGCAACTCCTTCTGACATTCTCTGTACGTCTCCATCAACACTCTCAGAGCAAACATCGCATCTGTAGTGCTCTTTCCTGGCATGAAACCATACTGCTGATCACTAATCATCACCTCCCTTCTTAACCTAGCTTCCACTACTCTTTCCCATAACTTCATACTGTGACTGATCAGTTTAATCCCTCTGTAGTTACTACAGCTCTGCACATCACCTTTATTCGTAAAAAATGGTACCAAAACACTTTTTCTCCATTCCTTAGGCATCTTCTCACTTTCCAAGATTTCATTAAACAATTTAGTTAAAAACTCCACTGCCATTTCACCTAAACACTTCCATGATTCCACAGGTATGTCATCTGGACCAACAGCCTTTCGGTTCTTCATCCTCTTCATAGCTATCCTTACTTCCTCTTTGCTAATCCATTGCACTTCATGATTCACTATCCGCACATCATCCAACCTTCTCTCCATCTCATTCTCTTCATTCATCATCCTGTCAAAGTACTCTTTCCATCTGGTCAACACACTCTCCTCGATTGTGAGTACGTTTCCCTCATTATCCTTTATCACCCTTACCTGCTGCACATCTTTACTAGCTCGGTCCCTCTGTCTAGCCAAACGGTACAGGTCCTTTTCTCCCTCCTTAGTGTCCAACCTTTTATACAACTCTTCATACGCCTTATCCTTAGCCTTCGCCACCTCTCTCTTTGCCATGCACCTCATCTCCTTATAATCTTGTCTACTTTCTTCATCTCTTTGACAATCCCACTTCTTCCTCGCCAACCTCTTTCCCTGTATACTCTCCTGTACTTCTTCGTTCCACCACCAGGTCTCCTTGTCCTCCTTCCTCTTTCTAGTTGTCACACCAAGCACCTTTCTAGCCATCTCTCTTACTAGCTCTGCTGTAGTTACCCAGCTATTCGGTAACTCTTCACTGTCATGCAGTGCCTGTCTTAACTCTTCCCTGACCATCACCTCACAATTACCCATTTTCAATTTCCACCATTTGATCTTTGGTGCTGCACTCACACTCATCCACCTCTTCTTGATCACCAATGTCATCCTACAAACCACCATCCTATGGTGCCTAACTACACTTTCCCCTGCCACCACTTTACAGTCTCCAATCACCTTCAGACTGGCCCTTCTACATAAGATGTAATCCACCTGTGTGCATCTTCCTCAACTCTTGTATGTCACCCTATGCTCCTCCCTCTTGTTAAAATACGTATTCATCACAGCCCTGTCCATCCTTTTCGCAAAATCCACTACCATCTGACCTTCTGCATTCCTTTGCTTAACACCATACCTACCCATCACTTCATCATCCCCTCTGTTCCCTTCAGCAACATGCCCATTGAAATCTGCTCCAATCACCAGTCTCTCACCCTTGGGTACAGTCATCACCACTTCACCCAACTCACTCCAAAATTTTTCTTTCTCATCCATCGCACATCCAACTTGTGGAGCATATGCACTAACAACATTCATTATTACACCGTCAATTTCCAGCTTCATAAACATCACTCTATCTGACACTCTTTTCACCTCCAAAACACTGTTAGCATACTATTCCTTCAGGATAATGCCTACGCCATTTCTCCTCCCATCCACACCATGATAAAACAATTTGAAACCGCCTCCGATACACCTAGCCTTACTCCCCTTCCATCTGGTCTCTTGCACACACAATATACCAACCTTCTTCAGTCCATCATATCAGCTAGCTTTCTCCCTATACCAGTCATACTGCAAACATTCAAAGTTACGGCCCTCACTATCACAGTCCTAGCCTTTACCTGCCTTTGGGCATGCCTTCCCCCTCTTCTCCTCCTTCGGCCAACAGTAGCCCAATTTCCACCGGCACTCTGTTAACCAACAGTACTGGTGGTGGTCATTGTTAACCTTGGCCTCGACTGATCCAATATGTATTTCTGTACTGTTGTCTGCATGTAAGATTTGGCAAGATTTTACGCCGGATGCCCTTCCTGATGGAATCCTCCCCATTTATCTGGGATTGGGACTGGCACAATTCAATACTGTTCTTAAAATATGTTCTGTTTATTAGGGTCATACCACTAACCTGCAGATAGGTAAGGATTCAGAAATAGCAGTGTGAGGTATAGTGATATCTACAGTTACAAGAAATATGCTATTTCAGCAGCCGGGGCCTACCAGTCAATCCAATTGTCATTGAGGTAACTTCATGATCCTTTAAGCTCAAAGAGAGCTAGTCTATATGAAAAAACACATTGTCTTTTAAGAGAAAAGTGTTTTTCACCCAGGAGTAAGACTTCAAATATTAGCTAAAGCATCATCACTACAAACAAAAAAGATGCACTTCTGTAGATGTGATAAACAGTGGAAGCAGATGGTTAAGACAAAGTAAGAACAGATGTAAACAATATGTCACTGTTTACTGTTTTAGCTACTAATAGGAATGCTCACCCACTACTGCACCAGGATGACCTAATGGGAAACATTGAATGGAATGTTCCTACAATTAAAATTCTCATAATCTAGTAAAGACCACATGAATGCATATTAAAATGTTATTTGTTGAAGAATAAGGATGCAGGTAATATTATGACATTTAACACCAATAAACCCTTCGGCCTAAAACAGCAAATGAATTGGAAGATACCTCTTTAAGGTAATTTCACTGACTGATTACTAGTGTAGTTATTTTATTTTATTTAATACTTTTGTTTGGATGAACTCATACTCACTTGAAGAATTTGACAGGGGAGGTAGGAGTATGTTTTACAAATATCACATCCACACAGTTTGTTGTTTTTCTATACTATTATTTGTTTGATGTAACATAAAATTTCACAAATAACTAGACTTTTATGAACAAACAGAAGTTCAAGTCATGGGTAGTTCTCTGTAAATTACATTTACAGAGTGTTACTGAAACTTTGCTGCAAACCTGGCTTCTTATGAAGAAGAGACTTAAAACAAATAATGCAATTTGACTATTCAAAAAATTGTAATACTAATGCATGATAAAGAAAAAAACATGGAAAGGATGGCAAAAATATAAAAGACCATAGGTTCATAGGTTCATAGGTAGGCACTAGGCTTTCGGCCCAAGTGCCTAAGTAAGCCGAGTCAACAAGGTTCCCTGGCTTACCATAATATCTCAAAAACTTCAGATTGCTCCACAACCATACTAAAAACAAATAAATGAAGACAAAAAAACTATACTATAATAACTTTCTTTACAATAGGAAACATACCATTAAAATATTCTAGTCAGCAATTAAATAAAGCTTCATCTCAGCTAAAAATTAATTCCTGACCTCTCTCCCAATAACTTAGCATTCAAAGATTTAACAGAATTTAATTCTTATTTAATAGGTAGTACAGTGCCTCTAAGCAAGGATTCCCTAACATCTAATCCCAACCCTGTCCAACAGCCACATATCACCATATCCACTTTTACTTTCAAACCTGTGCCCTCATCCTACATAGGCTGCAACATGAATTAGCAACATCATTGGGTACTCTTTTCAATTATAGTCTAAGCAATGGCTTCATCTCAGCTGAATGGAGAATGGCCACCTTTATTCCTTTGCACAAAGGTGGTGCTTCCACTGACCCTGGGAACTATAAACCTATTAGCCTGACTAGCCTTATCTGCAAGGCCCATGGAGCAAATCATGGACCTTATCAACAAAGATATAGGTAATCTCCAAACACTTGACCCTACTCTGTTTGGATTGGGAGATCACGCTTGTTAAACCTGGTGGACTTCTTCGAGACAGTCACCAAGGCCCTGGATGAGGGGGTTCTGTGCATACAGCCTACCTAGACTTAGCTAAGGCTTTTGACACTATCCCTCATGCAGGCATCATTGACAACCTCACTCAGCTAGGTATCAACCCCTTATATCATTAGATGGGTCACTAATTGACTCATTGATAGAACACATATAGTCAAAATAGGGGAATTTACCTCCAGCAGCAGATCTGTAGGCAGTGGTGTTTCACAGAGATCAGTCCTGGGACATCTACTGTTTGGAAACTATTTCTCCAAAGTACAAGCAAGAACTAAAGGTCTGTAGCTGACGTTTGCTGATGACTGCAAACTGGGAGTGGTCATAGAATGTCCAAATGATGTCAACACCCTATAAGAGGGTCTTACATAAACAAATGACTGGTGCCAAAGTCATGGCCTTAAACTCAATGCAGAAAAATGTATTATCATCCCTTTCAGTAAGAGCAATGTTCCTGCTAACTACCACATCAGCAGCAATGCCCTAAGTACACACTTAGTTGCGAGAGACCTGGGCACACAGGTTGACAGCAACCTTACCTTTGATCACCATGTCTCCACAGTGGTAAGAAGGGCATTCTATATTGCTCATCTCAAAAGTAAGGGCATTGTCTCCAGAAAAAAGGAAGTTATAACTTCCCTGTTCTCTTCCCTGATAAGGTCAATAATTGAGTACAATGCTCCTTTTGGTATGTACTTTTCCAAGCACCTACAGCAACTGGAGAGACCATGAAGGTACCTCACAAGGAAAATTCTAGGTTGTCAGATTCTGTCCTATGTAGGTCATCTGAAATCACTGTCACTTTATTTTGTTTCATACAGACTACTCTGTAATACTCTCTGCTTTGGATATAAGGCAATTTTGACCCTGCTTTATTGGAAATGCTGCATATTTGCAAGTCAGCTGGTACACTGGTTACTCAGTCTAAAGGCCTTAACCTGGTATGCGACATTAAGAGAACCTACTGGAGGGACAGATTTGTGTACCAGTGGTTACCACACCTTTGGAACAGACTCCCACTTCATGTCATTACCTTATTGGCCCTCTTCAAACGCAGTCTGGCCGATTGGATAGGTAACCATAAATTCACCCTGGGGTTCCAACTGTGTCCCTCTTGGACAAGTGCAATAGGTGCTGATTGTAGAAATAAGGGTCGAAATTGGCTAGGCTTGTAAGGGCCCTAGGGCCATTAGCCTAGTAACTTTCTATGATCCTACAATCCTATGATCCTCTATTTCAGCTGATGACCTTCCAAGCAAGTACCTTAAAATAGCAGCCAATAGCATTGCCTCTCCTGGCTCAGTCCTTACACTTCCTTACTCTCCCTTCTTCTCATTTCCTTACTTCAATCTATTTCTCTCCCCTGACTCTCTTTCTAAATATGCCATAACCCTGTCTTGTCATGTTACTTCATATTGCAATTTTTGTTTGCATTATATTAACTTACCTTTAATTTCTCTATAAAGTGGCTAAAATTTCTCTAAATATGAAATCATTGTCATATAAGTTGTATCTATTCTTAACCAATGTTTTCACATTACATCTGATTTGGAATAATATTTTAAACTATTGATGCTTTTGTATTATTTTTAAAAATTGTAAAATTATTTCTACTAAAATGTTTTTGTAATACTTTGGAGCTCTTCTCCCAGCCCTCTGCTGGAAATGGGATCCTACCCAGTCAGACTTTCCCAGTAATTTTATGTCAATAAATAAATTAATCTCTGATCAGATATCATCAGTGATTGGATATTGACATTTAAGATCTGAAGTGCTTCTCAAGAAGGTGATGATACTATCATAGTTTAATAAAGGTCTTCAAACCTAACACAACTTGGAATTAATACATTCACTAAAAAGAAAGTGATTATGTAGTAAAAGTAATTAAAACAGTGAATATTTTTACTGTCACATGCATACTTACTTAAAAGGGGCTATGGCATTACTTCTTGCCAATCCCGATGGCCATTCTGAACCACTACATGACCTTTTTTTAATCTAAACCACTTCAGTGGTTACAATCCCAAAGCCTAGAAAACAGCCATTGGGATGCCATTACACAACAGTTGCCCAGTCATAGACCCAGGTAACTAGAGACCAATTAGTCTCACCAGCTTCATGTGTAAAACTGTGTAGAAAATTATCTCAAATCTCATTATTTTGGACACTGGAAATCTTTTAGCCCTGGACCTTGAGCAGACTGGCTTTGTCAAAATACTGTTCGGCATGTTTAACTTCATTAATTTATTTGAAATAGTAACCAAAGCAGTGGGTAGTGGTTATGCAGTGCATACAGCATATCTAGACATAGCCAAGGCCTTTTTGACACTTTTCTCCATGCAGACAGTATTGAAAAACTTGTAAATATAAATATAAATTATATTGTTCAATAGATAACTAACTGGTTATCTGACAGAATTCATGTTAAAGTCTTGGGTGCCACTCCTGAAAGCAAAAAAGTTACCTGTGTTGTACCACAGGGCTCAGTTACAGGGACTCTGTGACCTACCCTATTTGGCATTTATTTCTCAGAACTTCAGGCCTGTACTCCTGGCCTATGGTTAACTAAGCTTGCAGATGACTGCAAACTGGGTATTATTATTATTTGATCTTCAGCTGACTCACTATTGCTCCAGCATAGGTTAGACCATGTTAATAATTGGTATGAGGACAATGGACTTAAATTAATGTAAGAAAAAATGTAGCATGGTTCATTTTGGTAAAAAAAAAAAAAAAACAGTTTCATGCACCACATAGATGATGCACCCATCAAATCAAGCACTGTTACAAGGGATTTAGGTATTCTTGTTGATAATTCCTTATAAGTTAACTATTCAGTCTCTGCAGTAGTTCAGAAAGCCTTAATATAATTCACATTTGGCATGCATTTTCCTAAATATATCATACAACTTGAGAAACCTCCGATATTGATAACTAAAAAGATCAGTGGTCTCAAAAATCTTAGTAATCAGGAGAGATCGGCAGCTCTTTTTTGTATTCAGTATCTTACAGACTCCTCCTTGAAGATCTGTGTCTAGCCTTTCAAGCCATAAAAAATCCAGTGCTATTTGACCTTCTATTCCAAAAACAGAGGTGCCTCAAATACTCAATTAGAAGAACTAAACTTTCATCAGTAGATAAAAAAGACATGTTGGCTTGGTAGATTCACATCCCAAACTATCCCTGAGTACTGGAACAAACTTCCACTATATGTCAAGCTAAGTAGTACTGTTGCCACCTCCAAGTTAAACCGGTAGACTCAAATTTTTCCTTAGCCTAGCTTGTCTTGTTCTTCTTGAGGTTTATTGTATTTTATGTACATAAACTGCACATTTCCAGACAAACATAATACTGGACAAAATGGATAGCAATCCAAATACAAAATTAAGCAATTATAACATCAAAACATAGAAAGAATAATCAATAACACAGATGCATGAAAACAGATGATGGAAAGGCTAGATGTAACTTTTGCCTAGATGTTTTTTTAAAACAGGTTTGTAATAGTCTGAAGTCTGGTTGCCTAGCACTTACCTACAGTCCTGTGGTAGAGTATATACAGACCATCTGAGTCTTTAGTAAGGGGTGACAACTATGTAAATTGGTAAGACTGCACTGTAGCCTTCAAAGGTATAACCACATACATGATTAGATCATAAAGACATATTTCAAAATTAGATATATTAGAAACATTTAAAAGATTTTTGCTGAATTGTCTCTTGAATTGCCAGCTTTTATATGTTACCATTAGTTGAACATTAGTAGATATGCTAACCACTGTTCATCTATTTTTTTTTATTGCATATCCTAACTTTAATATGGATTTGTCCATGAATGTTGTAGTTAGGGTCTATTCTAATTTTTAAGTAAAAGAATGGCACTTGGATGATGGTATTTTCAGGCTTATCTAACTCCACTCATTATGTATTTAACTATTTCTATGGCACCTTATTGGAAGTTACCCTTACATGGCGTAATGATAATATAGCATGAACCATCTTACCAGTCCCATTTTGCTTCTATCTTAACTGTATTAAAGAATGCTATCCATTTGTGGTTGTCAGAACTCTAGGAGAGCTCTAGAATTCTCATAGACAAATGTGGATTTAAAAAAAAAAGTATTGGATATGGAATAGATGACACTATTTACCAAAAGAAACCACTCAGGAGGGCACGGTAGAGACCTTATATTGCACCTTTCTAAAGCATTTGATGTAGTCTACCTTAATTTTCTCTTTCTCACAATTGCTGAATGTTGCCACTTTGCAAACACCCACTTGTTTAAATGGTTTAAAAGTTAACCGAATAATTTGAAACAGTCAGCTGCATATCAATGTCGTCAGACTCTAAACTGGCAAAAAGAAACTAGATCAATGGGTTGTTTTATAAAATGTTAATTTTCTGTTAGTAGTTTCAAAAAAGGATTATCCATGGGATTCAATAAACTCCATGTAGGCTTCGCACAAAGTCAACATAGAGTTTACATGTGTGTGCAGTGATGAGTGGTGAGCAGCATCGCTCATTGCATATTTATGCCGCACACAGTGTTTAAATGTATATAAGTGAGGTTTTGTGGCTGGCAACATTGTTGCCAGTCAAGAAACCTTGTAAACAAATATTGATAGCAGTCCTGTTTAAATTAGAGCCCTGAAGGTCCACAGTTTTGTGTGGAATGCCATAATGATCACCAGGGCTTAACAGATAGCTCTTAATCTCTCAGTGCAAGACATCTGGACAAAGGTCAACATAATGGTGGGACGATGACCCAGAAATAGAGAAATATTTGCTCTTTAGAAATGTGACAAAATAACCATGGGTTTGTGTTAACATACATGTGCTGATAGATTTAAAGTCTGAAACTGCAATGTATGTAATTATTGAGTCACATCAGTCTTGAGATCATCCCAGTGATATGGCAGAAAACCAGAAATTTGATAAGGAGCACACCAAAAGATATAAAGACAGACAGCTGGACATCCTGGGAATATTTGCACAGTTTACAAGTATGAATGTAAGGTATATGGTCCAAACACAGTACAGGACAGTGTATCTACAGTGCAGAGTATCATGAGATCCCATTCCTGGCATTCTGTACTGAAGTTGTGTAAATGATCTATAATGGTACATGGACTGCCATGTAAAATAAACACTCAGCGGAAGTGTGTGTATTGAATAGGACACACAGATAAAATCTAAGAATGAACACAGGGAAAGAGGACACGCAAAACAACCTAATGTACAGTAAGTAAGGACATGTCAATGGAAGATGGCTGTAACAGCAACACCAGTCACATATCAATATGGTACAATAGGGACTGCACAGTCTTCTTCTTCTTTCTGCTGCTCCCATTAGGGGTCGCCACAGCAGATCAACTGTTTCCATTTCTTCCTGCCCTCTGCATCTTGCTGTGTCACACCAACCACCTGTATGTCCTCTCTCACCACATCCATAAACCTTATCTTAGGCCTCCCTCTTTCCTGTTACCTGGCAGCTTCATCCTTAGCATCTTTTTCCCCATATACTCTGCATCCCTCCTCAGCACATGTCCAAACCAATGTAATCTTGCCTTTCTGGCTTTGTCTCCAAACCTTTCAACCTGGGCTGACACTCTAATATACTCATTCCTAATCCTGTCCATCCTCATCACACCCAGTGCAAATTTTAACATCTTCAACTCTGCCACATCAAGCTCTGTCTCCTGCCTTTTTGTCAATGTCACTGTCTCTAACCCATATAACATAGCTGGTCTCACTACCCTCTTGTAGACCTTCCCTTTCACTCTTACTGGTACTCGTCTGTCACAAATCACTCCTGATACTCTTCTCCACCCACTCCATCCTGCCAGTACTCTCTTCCACACTCACCATTACTCTGAACTGTTGCTCCCAAGTACTTCATCTCATCCACCTTCACCACCTCTACTCCCTGCATCCTCACCATTCCTCTATCCTCCCTCTCATTCACACACATATATTCTGTCTTAGTCCTGCTGCCTTCATTCCTCTTCTCTCTAGAGCATATCTCCACCTCTCCAGGGTCTCCATCACCTGTTCCCTACTCTCACTACAGATCACAATGTCATCTGCAAACATCATAGTCCACGGGGACTCCTGTCTGATCTCGTCTGTCAACCTGTCCATCACCATTGCAAATAAGAAAGGGCTCAGAGTGATCCTTGATGTAATCCCACCTCCACCTTAAACACATCTGTCACTCCCACCGTAGACCTCATCACTGTCACACTACCCTCGTACATATCCTGTATCACTCTTACATACTTCTCTGACACTCCAGACTTCCTTATACAATACCACAACTCCTATCTAGGCACCCTGTCATATGCTTTCTCTAAATTCACAAAGACACAATGCAACTCCTTCTGACCTTCTCTGTACTTCTCCATCAACACTCTCTGAGCAAATATCACATCTGTAGTGTAGTGCTCTTTCCTGGCATGAAACCATACTGCTGATCACTAATCATCACCTCCCTTCTTAACCTAGCTTCCACTACTCTTTCCCTTAACTTCATGCTGTGACTGGACTGCACAGTGAAAATATGTATTATGTAACTGCCACACAAGGTGACATTGCAATGGGGAAGATGTCTGTATGAAATAAGCATCCTTACATAAATAATGCAGAAGACATCTATCTGGGATCTGACATACAATTGCTTAGGGTGCATATTGTGAAGCTGTGCAAACTGATTTGCCTGAATATGAGTGAAATCTCAGCAGAGGTCTCCAGCAAGTGGGACACAGGTAAATGCTCATGGACAACATTAAAAGAAGCATGCACAATCATGGACAATATCAGAATAATACCACAGATAATCTCATGCCTCTGATATAACATATGTGATTTAGACTGATCAGAGATGATTCGACAGAAACACATTTTAACAACTATTATGATATATCCACACTCTATGAGGATAACCACCCACACTGTCCTGGCACTGTAACATCTGCCGGAGGTGTTTGGAGGTACACCGCTATACCTGTATGCATACTTATGATCAATACAGGCTAGCTGACTGGTGTGCATGGCATATGTATATGGTACAATCTACACTATCATAAATGTTACCCATTCCATTAATGTTGTCAAACACCTATGTATGTATGTATGTACTGTGTGCATCACCAGAACCGGTAGTAAATATGCATCTGGTGTAACTACTTGACCAGGGTTCCATACCAACAGAAAGTTATGTTTATACCATAAAAACGAATACCTAGGTATGGCCAGTAAGATGTATGATAGCTCACTGTGACAAAGGTGGCACACTTCAGTTACACATCACTGGAAGATGTGTATGGAGGTATATGAAGAAGGGTGTGTTGTACTCAGCTACTGGTGTGCTGAATGCTGTGAACTATGGAGGTATTTTCGCCTCTGATGTGGATGTCCTTCACATACTCAGTAGTTGTGTTACATACAATGGAGTAGTCAGCACTGTGACCACATGGTATTATACATTCCACTTACCATCTACCCCAGCCCACAAGTCATATACCTATTTGTCTGATTATATGGTGTGATGTCTACATTATACTTGGGTTGTGTTTATTTGTTTTCCTGATGTAACAAATCCCCCATTTTTCTTGTCATTACAGATAGTGTCATGGCTGTGGCAGCAGTCTTTGCTGTGCGTTAATACTGTCTGTATTAAACTAATATCACAGTTAGAGTCAATGATAGCCCACAATCTGTATTCCTTCAGGCAGCTCTTTGGACACAGGATGTGTGTGTGTCATCTGTGATGTCCATCACTAAATAATGGACAGGAAAGGGCCCAGCAGACCGCCTTGATGTACAGACCTGATTGTTAGACCTGAGATATGTCACGTTGCACATGTCAACATATTTAGATGCCATGTATGTGATGTATGTGATGTATGTGAGACACTGGTGAGACAATTGATGATACTGGTGCATATGGGCACATCTGACAGTGCTGAGTGACTACGTCAGTGTGGATTTGTGTCAGATTCCTTGGGTTTGTCAATTTCAAAAGGCTGATAGTGTTGTTATTATGCATGCCCCCGATGACCTCTCTGACATCTAACAGACATGATGTAGCATTAACAACACAAACAAGTCTGTTGCACACAGCAGTGAAATCACTGGTTTCCATTTAGAAATGGTCCATGATGACATATTTGTCTACCTCACAGATGAGGAGAGTCAAAATGTGTCCATACATGCATGCATCGGGTGGACGCATGTTGGAAACTCCTTTCTACAGCAACATAGTTTGTATGGAGGGGGTGTTGAAGTGTGTATTCAACCATGTCAGGAAGGCGTATGCGATGAGTCACATGATAGGTGATCTGTGATGTTGTCACAGCCCACTGATTCTGTGTGATCAGCCTGGATGAAGGTAAGGCAGTGCATACTGGCTATCCTCAACTGGGTTAGGGTTTGAACAAAATCCCACAAGCAGGGATCTTGGAGAAAGTCTTCTAGCTGGGGATTAAACCTCATCTCACTAGATAGGTAACCAATCTGTTCACAGACAGAACACATACTGTGAAAGTTGGTGAATCATCCTGTACCACTAGAGCTGTCACCTTTGATGTACCCCAGGGATCAGTGCTTGACCCGTTACTGTTTGGAATATACTTCTCAACAGTTCAGGCTAAAGTATATGGCCTTTGGCTTACCACATTTGCTGATTCTTGCATTCTGGGTGCAATCACTGAGTCCACCTATGATGGTAACATATTACAGGAGTGCTAACACAGACAAATGATTGGTGACAAAACCACACAGTCTACAGATAAATCCAAAAATGTGCCTCTAGTTTGGCTTTCTGCAAAGTGGAATTCCCTGCTAATTACAGCATTGACAACAGTCTCACTATGCTGATACCAAGTAATGCAAGCACTGGGAACGCACGTACATATCACTTTGAAATTTGCAAAATAAAAACTCCACGGCCACTGCACACCAATGCCAACGGATCCAATAATGTCCAGGATGGAAGAAAAATAATCAAAGCCAAGACGAAGAAATAATCCAAAACCACAAAATATTTAATGACAGACTTAGCGCTTTCACCTTACAAGGCATCATCAGAGTCAAATAACCATTGCAACATCCCTCAATTATATACTAAAAACTATAAGCAATTAGACAATTAACAAAGACAAACAACCAATGAGCCATTGCTATCAATTGAAGGAAGACATTACCAAATTACATGTAAGCATAACTACTGACTTGCTTTTTTTTCAACATCAAGCAAGTTTTGACAAGTCATTAAAGATTTGGATAGTTATGTTCAGCAAAGTAAATTGGTTAAGATTAAAAAATTAGCCAGGGATACGGCTGATTACGCTAATAATAGTGTTTACCCCCCGGAAAAAAGTGGCCTAGGCAGACTTTTAATAAAGTCAAAATGTCACAAAATATGGATAATGTAGAATATTGTGACAATTGTGATGATCAAGTCCCTGTTATTGATAACGAAGTTTTTTTGGACAATTATCATGGTCCTCGGAGGTCAAAGAGACTATTGAACCAAGGAACAAGGACCACCTATTATCCTCGGGGGGGATACCACAGGGGGAAGGGGGGATGTTATTAGGTGAATGTGGTACTGGTTGCAATGGTAATATGTATGATTGTTCTATTGTTTCTTTACCTGTTCAAAACGAATATGTACTCAATACTGTGTTGGTTCAAGGCAGCTATTCAGGTGCTAATTTTAGTGATTTGATTGCTGTATCAGAATCACCAGTGGGGGGAGGGGATGAAGTGCAAGGTAATGTGTGTGTTACTGCTTGTAAAGATTTTTTTGTTGAATTTCCCAATGAGCCTCTGCATTTATGTCTTAAGGAGACAGTTGAAGTAAGAAATAATGACATTTGTGTTAGTGATACACTGAAAGTTCTGACATTTTGAGTTTAAACAATATAGGTTGTGATTTGTCCTTGATTAACAACGCATCTTTAATGAATGAAGAAATGAACAACATTATTCACTGCAATGAGGTTGTTAGTAATAATAGCTTAGGTAGTGATGTTGAGTTACCACAGGACGACCTAATGCTTGATATGTATCAAGGTTTAAAATGTACTGTTTTAAAGCAAAAAGGTTTCACTATTTACAACTACACTGAAGTTGAGATAGGGGACACACATTTTGAATTATTCACAAAGGGTTTGAGTTTTGTTCCTAGTTTTAAACTGGACATAGCACATACTTTATCCAATTTAAAACTTTTCGTGAGGAGACTTAACCTTCAGAAATATTTTCATGACAATCAGAATTTCAATGCAGGTGTAAGAAACACTTCAGGATCTGTGCTGAAAAGAAAAAGTACTTTCATCCCACCCTCATGTCCGGAGTTTATGTTTTTTGAAAGATTATTGGAGTTTGAGTTTAGGAGAATTTGTACATCACCCAGTAATGCAACAGACAATTTGTCGACGGGTGAAAGAATGTTGCTTAATGAATTTAGAAATTCGAATAATGTTAGATGTATGAAACCGGACAAGGGGGGTGGGATGGTACTTATGAACAAGATTGATTATTTCACTTCTATGTCTAGGGTTTTGGATGATCAATGCACTTATTCTATGGCATCCATTAATGAAGTGAACAGAGCATATTCCAAAATTGATATGTTTTTGCATGATGCGCTTTTTCAGGCAACGATTAACGAAATGGAATATGATTATTTGATAGTCAGGAATCCAGTGTTGCCGTGCATCTTTGGTATACATAAGGTGCACAAGGGCACTCAGAATTTACAATTTAGACCGATTGTGGCTGCAAGGGGTTCAAAGACAGAACCCCTTGCTGCTTTTGTTGATCATTTGACTAAAACAGTCTTAACTGAAGTTCCTCATATATTAAGGGACTCATGGCACTGTTTAGAAAGATTGAGGGAGGTGAAGAATAAAACTGAGGATTACAGTTTTTTGACAATAGACGTCGTTAACCTCTTTTCTGTCATACCTCACAATGAAGGTCTGGAGCTGTTTGCCACTAGTCTAAATGTTAGTAATACTATTGATAAATCTAGAGTGAATCTGTATTGTGACTTGATGGAATTGGTTTTGAATAACAATTTCATCAAATTCGAAGGAGAAATTTACAAGCAAAGCTCTGGTGTTGCTATGGGGGCCAAGTGTGCCCCTGTATACGCCAATTTGGTGTTACTGGCTTGGGAAAAGGCTTTTGTGTTTCCCTCAAGATATAGGAACAACATTATATTGTATAACAGATTTTTGGACGATTTATTGATTATTTGGAGAGGTGATGAAGCAACAGCAATGGAATTTGTGGAATATTTAAATGGCACTACTGTTTTTTTAAAGTTCACCTTTACTTGGATGAAGATAGTATTAATTTTTTAGATATTAATATTTCGAAGGTGAATAATGAGCTGTCTAGTACAATTTATAGGAAGGACAATTACTCAAATTCATTACTACATTTTACAAGTTGTCATCCCTTTCATCAACGTAAGGGCATTGTGAAAGGGCAAATGGCACGTATTTCTAGATTGGTGAGCGATGATGAGATCTTTAGATTAGAAATTTATAAATTAATAGGCATGTTATTGGAGCGAGGTTATCCAATCAATTTGTTGCTGAGTGTGAAAAAAGAAATATATAAGAAAAGACGTACCATCTATGTTCCTATTTTGAGGGGTGATTGTGTTGTTGAGATTGGAACCCCAAATTCTGAGGAACCGGTAGGTAACAATAATCTCAAGGGACCATGTTTTATCATGAAGTACAACAATAAATCTAAGGAACTATGTGCAATGTTGAGAAATGTGTGGGACTATTGTTTGAACATTGATTTGAAGGACGTAGTGGGTAAAGAACCTGTGATAGTTTATGGCAGGGGACAAAATTTGAAAGGTATTTTAGAAAGGAATAAGCAATTCCTTAGGTCTAGGATGAATAAATGTGGAAGGTGTAGATGTTGTAGATTCATAGCCGATGGCCCATATGTAGTTATTTCAGGGTACCAATATACTTTGTCTTGTCCAGGAATTTTCAACTGCAACTCTAGGAACCTGGTATATGTGGCGAATTGTTCATCTTGTGAAGCATTTTATGTCGGGATGACTACCCGCAGATTAAGAGACAGGATTCCTGAACATCTTAGATCTATAAAAAACAAAGATCCTCACAATGCTTTATACCTTCACAGTATGAAATGCAATAATTTTAAGAAATGTATGTTTTTTGTTATTGATAGGGTGCATTCTGAAAGTGGGGGTGATATTAAGAACAAGGTAGCCTTAAAAGAGATGGAATGGTAACTCAGGTTAAATGCTATGATCTACCCTGGGCTGAATGATTATATTTCCATCAAGCCCCTATTGGTGCATAGATCCCAAGTTTTTTAGATCTATGGACATTCAAGCATCATATCAATATGATAACATTAATAATTTTTAGGATTATTTATAGACAGATATTGAACTGTTTATATTGGTATGTTTACATTGATAGACTTATTTTTTAGTATAAAATTAAGATGTTATAGTATTTATTAATCATTATTCACACTTTTGTGTGTGTTATTTAATTGTTATTCACTTCTCAATATCAGTGTTGATATTTGTTACAAGAATTGTTTAATGTTTCACCAATAGAATTTTACAATATATACATTTTTTGAACTATTTTAAATGTTTTTAGGTATTTTTTGTTTTTTAACATGAAGTTAATGGAATGTTCATTAACTAATTGATAGCAATGGCTCATTGGTTGTTTGTCTTTGTTAATTGTCTAATTGCTTATAGTTTTTAGTATATAATTGAGGGATGTTGCGATGGTTATTTGACTCTGATGATGCCTTGTAAGGTGAAAGCGCTAAGTCTGTCATTAAATATTTCGTGGTTTTGGATTATTTCTTCGTCTTGGCCTTGATTATTTTTCTTCCATCCTGGACACTATTGGATCCGTTGGCATTGGTGTGCAGTGGCCATGGAGTTTTTATTTTGTAGTTTTCTGTGCCTCTTTTTTGGGGGTAATCTTCATTTTTACTGTTTCACTTTGACATTTGACCACCAAGTGTCCACACTGGTATTGAAAGTCTAAGTTGTGCACATCATAAGTCACAACATCATATTCAGATCTCAGGATTATATTACGGCACTGGAGTCAGAACTCATCATAACACTAATATAGAGTATAATGCTCTCTATTGCATGTACCTCTCCAGACACATGCAGCAGCTGGAGAGTCCACATGAGTTACTCATCAAGAAAACACAGTGCATACAAACTATGCCATGATGTATGCGGATTGACTGAAATCCATGTCACTGTAATCTGTATCATATAGGATGAAGAGAATTCTGCCTGGTCTCCCAGCCAATCTCTGACCCTGTCCTAGTGGGAATAGTGTACATCCACAAAACAGATATAGCTGATGACATTGGCAGTGAATAGGGGGGAATATGACAATAACAATGTGCCACTTGGTGTAAAAGATGTCTGCAATGTCAAACAAGTGCACATACATACCCCCATTGACTGTAGTGAGAATAGACTCCTAATTATCTAAGGACACAGACTACAGAACTCTGTATTTAAATCAAGTACCACAGCACAAGTCTGACTTTTACAACATTGCAGGTCAACTTATAGTGGATGACATTAACAGGGCATGTTGGAGAGAAGATGTTAGGAGGACTGCATGAAACTGATGTGTAGGCATGTGCAAGTATCAAAATGCTGTCAATCCATGTGATTGGAGCGATAAGTGTAGGATCCACACTTCTGCTCTTCTGGCCAGACACACACATACTGGCTCAAAAACAAGCCAGGCAGAAACTTTGCAGTGTGGAAGGTGTGACGTTCACTCCTTGAAATATGTTATGCATCTAGTTCACTAATAAAATTTGAAATTTAAAATACATAGTACAAAATAATAAAATAGCAGGTAGTCCACAGTTGAGTTAAAATGGAATATCCTTTATTGAAACACACAAACTTTAACTCAGCTGTGGACTACCTAGTATTTTATTATTTTGTAGTACGTATTTTAAAGTTCACATTTTATTAGTGAACTTCACACCCTCTGCACTGCAACGTTTCTGCTTGGTTTGTTCATGTGTAAGTATCAAAATACTGTCAATATATGGGATTGGAGTGGTAACTGTAAGATACCCTTTTGCCTTTATACACTGAGGAAAATTGATTTTGCACTGTGGGATTCAAACTTAGGTATAAAGGACAACACAGTTTCTTCCACAGCATTGATTTTCCATTTTTGCTTCAGAGGATGTGCTGCTCAGACATACTCTGGAATCATACATAAATACAGGTGGCAGTTTGAGCTGTTACACATGTATCCCCCAGATTCAGCAAGCAGCCGTGCAGGAATAAGTTATTCCTGCACAGCAGGGACCATTCCTGTTCAGCACGGCAGTGCGTCATTCATATGTATGAAGGAGCACTGCCATGCTCTAAAACGGACATGGTTCCTTGGATGAGCACAGGGGGGGGGGTGTCTAAGAGCAGAGCTCTCACAATACACATGCTCCCTGCACTCCAGAATTGCCTTTCAGCAATTTAAAGCAAGCAAAAATGCTCATAACACCACCAAACCATCAGGGTAAGAAATCTGGTCAAAGTCATAAGGGACAATTGTCCCTTCCAAGCCAAAAGATGATAGAATAACAGATGTACCATAAGCATATAGCGCACACCTCCCAACCTGTCAGAGTAAGGAATGTGGACAAAGCCAAAAGGGACAATCATCCTACAAAGCAGAACGTTAATAGAATAACAGGTTCAGCATTAGCGTGGATATTCTGAAGGGTACAAATAAAAAAACACAAAAATATATATTTTTTAAACATGCAATAAAGTTTAAGCTTAGCTGTGCGGGTGTTCCCATTGCTTAACTATGCTTGGCCCAGGTTTAACAGCACAAGACGTCAAATTGCAAGAGCCATCTAACATAAGCAGTACTGCAATATTGTTGTGAGTAGTGTGTATGCTTTGCAAGCAGCCATTTGTGGTTCAATCCCCACTACAACCAATTTGCATTTTACACGGGAAAGCAGCACATAAATATTTTTTTTTATAATTAGCTATTAAATAACATATTAATTAACCAGAGTACTGTAGTAGATCCAGATGTAAGTTGTCAGTTTAATAAAGTTGTGAAACTCCCATATAAACACAAGTGCCCAGTACAGTATAGTCACACATGAATAAATGTAACAAAAGCACAATGGAGGACGACAGGGACAGTAAACACATTTATAATATGTAATGAATGATGAATCAATCCCATACAGCAGATAGTCTATAAAATAAAAAATAAGCAATGCTAAGCATTGCACAGATTTGCTTACCAGGTGTAAGCATTGTGTAAATATGACTACTAATCAATAAGTAGCCCAGCTAAGTGGGATTGCCCATTGGTAAGCAGTGCTGAACCTGCCCCTTTAAGCACTGCCAACCTTAGCTAAGCAGGTTTGCCCATAGCTTACCTTAGCTCAGTATATTTAAAACCATCCAACCATTGCAAAGGGCAGGAAATCAGCCATATTTAAACCCCACAGGCAAGAATACAGCTCATAACTGGTTGCAGCTTCCCATTGTAGGCATTATGGCAGGTATTGGTGAGGGCATGCACTTCTGTGTGCAGTGCTGGGACATACAGGAGTCTAAGGTCATGGTAGGACTCCTGATAAATAAACATGATGAGAGACTGCTGCAGGGCCAGTACCAGGGCTCCCAATATAAAGCAGAAGCCTGGGATCATCTCACCCATAATCTCTCCAGTGCCACTGGTATCCCTCTGACTGGTGAGCAGGTCCAGCACCACTATGCTGACTTGAAGCAGAGGAAGAGGGAGCTCTTGGGCGAGTGGGTCCAAGAAGCAAGGCAGAGGGGGACGTCCCAGCAGTGTGTAAGTATTCATATCAATAACTGTTTACCAAAGTCCAGATTGTGTATGTAATGGATAGGTATAGCTAAATATTTCTCTATTCCCTTTACAGCTGCAGCTGAGTGGGCTGTGAATCAGGAAGCCAATGCCAGTAGGTTCTAAAGGCTGCACTGCGAGACTGGTGAGTAACAATCTTGCTTGTAGTAGTCATACCAAATAAATATAAAGTAGTAGAAAGTCAACTGGCAGTATAAGAACTGTGTATGGTTTGTACTGAATAAACCAGACAATAGGACAATAATAGTCCCATATAGGTGATATTTCAGTAAAGCCGTAACTGCCTGGCAATAAAGTTTTAAATCCTGGACTGGTTGCATTTACTCTGGTATTGTATGGCATTTAGTGTTGCAGTCTCCAAAAAGTAATGTTGTGTCAACCGCTGTTACCCATACTGTGCTACATAAAACATATGTCTAGGAATGTCTGTATAAGACTTGTAAGTACAAGGTCTGATTGTACAACCAAGAGAGACTTAGACATAAAACACTGAAATAACAGACATCAGTTTCTAAATAGCTCACTCTGATGAAACTCAAATTGTTGTATTTTTAGCACACATAGCCATGGTCCAAATCCTGGGAGTGGTAGCAAGTTGTATGCATAATCACACCAATGTGCAGATTTTTGCAGAATGTCCAGATAATTGGCTCATATTTTTGGCCTGTTCCTCTGTCTCCCCGGCAAATCACTGGGATGATCTCAGAATTGTAGTCACTAAATAATGACATACACTTGATTTTCAGACCTCAAATCCTTCAGAAAATGTATATTAAAACAAATCCTGTTACTCCAGCAATTCTCCAAGTTTATAAGAGCAATATTTAAAATGTATCCCTAGTTATACCCCCATGTTGTCAAGCTTTGCCCAGAGTGTGTGCACTAAGAGAATAGAGAGGTATGTGCATAATATTAACTAGCAATCTGGAAATATGTGTATAAACAGTCAGGTAGTATTAACAAACATTCCCCCCACAGGTCTTTCAGATGAGAAAACTGTAACTGCCTGACAATAAAGTTTTAAATCCTGGACTGATAGTGTTTACTCTGGTATTGTATGGCCTGACATGTAGCATTCACCAACATCTGATATCAGAATAGCACTGTTGTGTCAGCTACTGTTTCTCACACTGTGCTACATAAAAAATATGTCTAGGAATGTCTGTATAAGACTGTTGTAATTACAAGGTCAGAATGTACAACCAAGAGAGACTTATAAAGAAAACACTAAAGAAACAGACAATGGTGTCTAAATAGCTCATTCTGATGAAACAGAAATTGTTATACTTTTAGCACACACAGCCATGGTTTGAATCCTGGGAGTGGTAGTAAGCTGTATGCATAATCATACCTCTCAACTGTACAGATTTACGCAGAATGTCCAGATATTTGGCTCATATTTTTGGCCTGTTCCTCTTTTTTCCTGGCAAATCAGTGGGATAAGCTCAGAATTGTAGTCACCAAATAATGACATACATTTGAGTGTCAGACTTCAAATCCTTCAGAAAATGTATATTAAAACAAATCCTGTTTCTCTAGTAACTGTCTAAATGTTTATAAGAGCAATATTCAAAATTTGCCCCTATTTGGACCCCCCCATGTTTTCAAACTTTGTCCAGAAGTTGTACATTAAGAGATTCAGAGGTATGAGCATAATTACAACTAGGAATCTGGGAATATGTGTACGGTAAGGTAGTGTTATCAAACATTCCCACCACAGGTCTACCAGGTAAAAGAAGTAGAATTTAGCTATAAGACAGTTGATGTATACATTGTGTACAAACATACCACTGCCCAAACCAAGGCCATAGGGTGTTGTAATAATACCTGTAGAGTAATGATTAGAGCAATGATCATTAAAGTTGTGAGTACTGCAAGGATATATAAGTTGTTAATTGACATCTCTCTCTCTCTCCCCCCACCATATCTGCAACAATAATCTAAACACACAAATCAATGGATATGTTTAAACCAAACCTACTGTTGGGACATATATCCTATTGTTCAACAAATATTGAAATGTGTTTCTATTAATGCTCCATGTTGAAATACTATCATTGGTGGCCTGTTGCTATCAATGTAACCTGCATGATGTTGTAATGGCACCTGTGGTTCCATATATGCATGTGTTCTGTTTGCTATGCAACTGTTCCAAATCTGGTGTTTTGGGTTAATGGGAATATCTATGCATACTGTTAGAACTAAAACTGGATTGTGTTGACTATTACGAACCCACATATGTTCTAAAACTACAACACCATATCACATTTGGGAAGGCCGGTCCCAGTGGACCCACCTCTCTCACCTCATCTGGCCATGGCACTGGGCCCCAGCACACCTGGCACCCACCCTGGAACGTTCTCATCTGCTGGTCTTGCATCACTTTCAGGTGTAACCACTTAAGTGGAGTGGGCTCATCCCCCCCAGGACCAGGCGAGGACAGGATACTGTCACCGGAAGTCAGGTCTGGGAACTGGTGTGTAGTGAGCTCAAAAGGGAGTTTGTAGATCTGCTATGCCAGCTTGAGGGCCGCATGGTGCAATTAGAGGGTCATCCTGCCCCTTCTGCTCAGCCCCCAGCACAGCCACCTTCAGGGCCGTGAAGGTGCAATGGTGATTGCCCATCAGAGGGGACCTCAGTCCCACTGTTTCCATTTGGGGGATCATTGGATTCCGATTTCCAAACACCCCTCCTGTTCAAGGTATTTACCCCCAACATGTGGCAAATACCACCCCTGTATGATGTCTTGTCTGTCTTCCTACCCAACCTACATCCCCAAATATACCTACAATCCTTCCCCAACATCCCACTGTCACCTTAAAAAAAAAAAGGGAAATCTGTTCCCAAAAAAATATTTCGCCCCATAGATAGCTGTCCATTTTGCACGTGTCCACTGGACACATGTAATCTGGTCTAATTGGCTTTAAAACACATTATTGTTGTCCTCACCCCTCTTTCAAGGGGTTGAGTGTCCAAATATACATCCAAATTCAGTATATATGCACAAGTGTTGCTGTAGAAGAAATGGACAGCTATGGACCTTCCCTACACCCATCCTGCACATCCCTAGCTACTTTCCCTATTGTCTTTCCCTCTTTGTGCCCCCTTTTTCACCACTTTCCTATCAGCCCTTTTTTTCTTTTCTTTTAAAGAAATTAGCATGGGGTAAGCGAGAGTAAGCACTATTAAGCAGTAGTAAATGGGATTAAGCCTGTTTGCATGGTGCTAAGCAATGTCTACACAGATTAAGCACTTTTCAGGCTAACTGTGTGCAAGCATATTTAACCGGAAAGTAGCATTGATTACCACCACGCAAACCCTCTTACAACTACTTAAAAGTGCCTTAATCACTCTGTATTCGACAGCCCTTGTTCTGCCCAGCAGCAAAATAATTAGCCATTGCATATTTCGAACCCATGATCCTGCACACCATAGCCACAGCAAGTTGCCACTAAACCATATGAGCTATAGATATGTGTGATGTTTTCTCAAACATATTGTGCAGCACAGTCATTCAACAGTAGGGAAAATTTACTTATATATGTATATGTGTGTATATCATTTTATATATATATATATATATATATATATATATATATATATATATATATTCACTTCAGAATCTCGAATTACTGAAAACTTGAACTTCATATTGTCAAGACCATATGATCGAGTTTTCAGAAACTCAAAATTACAAAGTGGAATGAAAAAAAATACCTAAACACATCATTTCTGCAGGGGCAAGCCCCCCCCTGCACCCTCCCTACTTAAATATACCATCTCTGTGATCGCACTATAGCGAGGTAATGGGAAATCTCCCATTCTGCGCTTCTATATACAGCACAGAATGGGAGATTTCCCTTTTCCCCACTGTAGTGCAATATCGGAGTTGGTATATTTAAGTAGGTGTGTGTGGGGGCGTCAGCGGGGCTTGCACCCCAGCAGAAACAACGTGTTTTGGTATTTTTGTTTATTTCACTTCGGAAATTTGAGTTTCTGAAAACTTGATCATATTGTCTCGACCATATGAAGTTCAAATTTTGAGTAATTCGAGATTCTGAAGTGAAACGATATATATATATGTAGACATACATGTCTATATATCTCTATATATGTATGTATGTATATAAACACATACACACACACACACACACACACACACACCCACAAATATATATATATATATATATATATATATATATATATATATATATATATATATATATATATATATATATATATATATATATATATATATATATATATATATATATATATATAGATATATATATATATATATATATAGCTATATATATATATATATATATATACACACAAGTATGTAGTGCATTCAGACATCGGATCCACACTCTGAACCTCTCACAGCAAAACATCTGACCAAAGCCACT
Source organism: Protopterus annectens (assembly GCF_019279795.1). Taxonomy (NCBI): domain Eukaryota; kingdom Metazoa; phylum Chordata; order Ceratodontiformes; family Protopteridae; genus Protopterus; species Protopterus annectens. The sequence goes on along the minus strand of NC_056736.1, from coordinate 221,274,592 downwards.
TTAAATGAAGGTGAAGGGGCCCAAAGTTGGGATCTCTTGTAATTATTGCCATTATCCCTTTCTCCACAGCTGAACTGTTCTGCCTTGCAACAAAATAACTAGCACATACAAGTCTTGAACCCAGGGCCCTGCACAACATAGCCACAACAAGTTACCACTAAGCCATCTCAGTTGTAAGACATTGGGATGATTTCTCTAACATATCGTGCAGAACAGTCAGTCTACCATAGGGAATGTACAGTGTGGAATCACTAAACATGCTAATGTTACATATACACGCACATATATATAGGTTCATAGGAGTGGACTAGGCTAATGACTCTGGAGCCTTTACAAGCCTAGCCTATAGGATTACCCTGGCATCATGCCACCCGACCTTAGTTCCTAGTGCCTCTGTCGAGTATAGTCACTGGAGTAATCCCCGGGGTGAATTTTCTATTTCTCATTCACTCATCAAGATTTTTCTTGAAGAGGACCAGTTAGGTGCTCTGCTTGACATGTATGGGAAGTCTATTCCATAGCATGGGCAGCCTCTGGGTTATGAACATGTCCCTCCAGCATGTCCTGTTGATTGTGGTAATGAGGTTGAGGTCTCTGGAGCATGTGATGCAGAGGGATTGGGATTTCTTTAGATGTAGCATTTCTAACAGAGCTGGGTCAGACATAACTTTGTAAGTCAAGTAGAGATTGCCTCTAAGTAGGTGATATGAGACAGAGAATAGTTGGAGTTTTTCGAGTCTGTCGATATAGGACAAGTGTTGGTCTAGGATCCTGTTTGTGAGGTACTTTTGCAGCATCTCCAGTTGTTGCAGATGTCTACTGAGGTATATGCCAAATGGGGCATTGTACTTGATGATTGGTCAAATGAGGGAAGAGTAGAGATTGACAATGACCTTTTTCTTCCTGGATGCAAAACCCTTAGTAATGAGATGTGCCACACACAAAGACTTTCTGACCACAGTGGCAAGGTGGTGTTCAAAAGAGAAGTTGCTGTCAACTTGTGTTCCCAGATCACTTATGACGCCTTCTGTGCTCAGTGGAATACCATCAATGTGGCAATCCAAGGGAAATTGTTTTTTTCCCAAGGGGGATGATGACACATTTTTTGGCATTGAGCTTAAGGCCATGGTTCTGACACCAGTCTTTGGTGTCATTGAGGCCTTTCTGTAGGATGTCAACATCACTTGGGGAGTAAATAATAGCCCCCAACATGCAATTGTCTGTTAACTTTGTCAGCCAGAGTTCCTTTGTGTTGGCCTGGATTTCAGAGAAGTAGATACTAAACAGGAGAGGACCCAGGACCAAACCCTGTGGGACTCCACTCGTGACTGGTCGGCAGTCTAACTTGGAGTCAGCTACTTTCACACTGTGGGTTCTATCTATGAGCCAGTTTGCAACCCACCTAGTAATATATATATATATATATATATATATATATATATATATATATATATATATATATATATATATATATATATATATATATATATATATTCATAAGGGCGGTGCCTCCACACACCCTGGAAATTACCACCCCATTAGCTTGACAAGCCTTATCTGCAAAGCCATGGAGAGGATCATAATGGAAATCATAAATAAAGACATAGGGAACTTGCAGACTTTGGATCCAACCCAGTTTGGCTTTGTCAAAGGCAGATCCTGCCTCTTAAACTTGGTTGACTTTTTCGAGACAGTCACCAAGGCCATTGATGAGGGAAAGGCAGTCCATACAGCCTACCTCGACCTGGCAAAGGCCTTCGACACAATACCCCACTCAGGTATCATCGAAAAACTCATCAGCTTGAATGTAAACCCATACATCACAAGATGGGTTGCAAACTGGCTAAGCGACAGAACCCACAGGGTCAGAGTTGCTGGAGCCATGTCAGACTCAAAGCCTGTCACAAGTGGTGTCCCACAGGGCTCAGTCCTGGGTCCACTCTTGTTCAGCATCTACTTTTCTGAAGTACAAGCAAACACAGGAGGGTTATGGCTGACAAAGTTTGCAGATGACTGCAAACTGGGCCATAGTCGAAAACACATCTGACACAGATATCCTCCAGAAGGGCCTCACAGAAATGGATAACTGGTGCCAGAGCCATGGCCTGAAGTTAAACGCCAAAAATGCATAGTCATACCCTTCGAAAAACAAGGTTACCCCTAGCTACCATATAGGTGGCAATCCACTGAGCACAGAAAAAGTCATCAGGGATCTGGGAACCCAAGTTGACAGTAGCCTTCGCTTGACACTCATGTTGCTAAAGTAGTTAGGAAAACCTTCTATATCGCCCACCTGATCATGAAGGGATTCACATCTAGATCAAGGGAGGTCATCATCCCTGTACTCATCACTCATTAGACCTATGATTGAGTACAATGCCCGCTCGAATGTATCTGACCAAACACCTGATGCAGCTTGAAAGGCCCCAAAAGTTCCTCACCAAAAGGATAAAGGGTCTCAAAAATATGTCTTATGCTGCCCGACTGAAAGAACTCCAGCTCTATTCAGTCTCATACCACTTGCTCAGAGGTGACCTGTGCCTGACATATAAGGCCATGTCAAACCCAGATTTGATGAATATGCTTCACCTCAAAAAATCTAGATCCCTCAGAACCACAAGGGCGGAGACTTAAACCTTGACACGGTTATAAATAGAATGTGCTGGAGGGACAGATTCATCACCCAGAGACTCCCTATGCTGTGGAACAAAATCCCGGTACATGTGAGGCAGAGCACCTCGCTGGCCTTGTTCAAGAGGAATCTTGACCAATGGATGGGAGATCGCAGATATACCCCAGGGATTACTTCAGTGTCACTGCTTGACAGAGGCACAGAAAAATGATAGGCATAGTTTTTATTCAAACTAAAGGTGGCGAAAGCCACATAACTATGGGCTAGGCTTATAAATGCCCTTGGGCAGATAGCCTAGTATGAACCTATGAACCTATGAACCTATATACACACACACACATACATATATATATATATATATATATATATATATATATATATCTATATTTATATATATATATATATATATATATATATATATATAATATGTATATATATATATAAAGAGAGTATATACATATATATATATATATATATATATATATATATATATATATATATAAAGAGAGTATATATATATATATATATATATATATATATATATATATATATATATATATATATATATATATATATATATATATATATATATATATATATATATATATATATATATATATATATATACATATTTATATATATATAGAGAGTATATATAGAGGGTGCCCAGCATATCAAACAGCCATTATTCCTACAGTTGCCACCTTTTCAAATGGACAGTGTCTGATTCTTTCCTACAAATGAGAATTATTGCATGAACCATATACTCACATACAATGCAAAGGACATGACACCACACACAGTTTGCATACGTATACATGTTAATCTGTGTACTATTTTAGTTGTTTATGCCATTTCTTATAGCATTTAGGTGTTTGAAATACATAACTGATTAATGCAACTCTCAGAGTAAACATATGAGACAGTAATCTGCATAACATAACATAACTTTGCTGTCTAGGCTAAAGCCTTCAAGCAGTACAACAGTAAAAAACACACTTGCCTTCAAGATAAGAAACAATCAACACTTAATTACAGATGTAGGTCAACAGCCTCCAGTTACACTGTGTACTCAACCCCCTAGGGGGAAAAGTATTACTTGTCACAATGTAAATGTGTCTGTTACATAACAATACTTAACTTAAAATGTCACTATCACATGACAAACAGATCTGTGTGCAAGACAGTAAGCTCTAGCCCACCACTTTTCCCATGGTGAAATGTATGAAAATGTACAACCATATATCTTAATATTTCTTATTACTGACATCCCTCACATGTTGTAACAGCCTAGGTTAAAAACATGGGGGGTATAACATCGGGTGTGATTTGGACACAGGACCGGCTGAGCGATCTTGATATATATTTTATACCATGTTTGGTAGATGGAATGTCTTTTTATCAATATTTGAAATATCATGGCATGCTTTTTATTTATTTTAATGTGTCAGTCTTATTATGGTATTTGGTTCAAAGTAAGTGTGCTTTTATAATATTATTAACTTTTGATTGCATTATTTAAGTGCTATGTAAGGAACAGTATTAGTTTTATAGTTGTATATTTTATATCACATACAACTTTTTATATTGTGTGTTTATGGGATAGGAATATTTTAGTTAGATTGAAGCTACTTGTTCCTGTTCCTTTAAGGTAATTGGAGGGTGTGTTTTGTAATAGACTTTGCTTGCAATGGCTTTAAATGTAGCAGGACTTAAGTGTGAGTTGTTATTTTTCAAAGTCTGAAGAAGTTGGTGCAGGTGCATAAAAGCAGTATTGTGGTGCTTAATAAAATTGAAGTTGTTCGTTTATTGGCATCTTGTTTGCTTATCCCTTTGGAATTTAAAAAGACCTGCTTCAGTGAGTTTGGCTATCTGGCTGAGTTTATCTTTGATGAGATTCACCTCTCTGACTGTGCTTATTGGAGGTGTTTAGTTTTGCTGCTTGGAATTGGGAACTGTTTTGGCTTAGTAGCAGCTTGTTGTTTTTGCCTTTGACTTCCAGAACAAGCATATGTGTGTTTGGGAGGCATTTAGTCCTGCTGTTTGGCATCAGGGGCTGTGATGATATAGTAGCAAAAACATTTAATACCCCTCCCCCATAAAATGTCTTACAAGGGCATATAACAGTGTTCTCCATACACTGACCTCTAGATTGTACAGGGTCACACAAGTTTTATCCAGCTATAGCCCTCATATATATATGGACCCTACCCCACAATATATATGGGAGTCCACAACATCACTGGAATGATAGCAGGAATGTCAGTACTAAATAATGATAAACCATACCTATCAACGTCTTACTGCATGACATCTGGACAAAGCCTGGTATATAGATGGAGGACAGAGGCTGAAACACAGGGCCATATTTGAAATATTGCTGTTATACACTTAAGTTACTGGTGTTACAGGACTGGTTGCAGCATACCCTTACACGGGAATATGAAGTCAGAAACACAAATGGATGTTGCCATGTACTGATAGCAATCAATGGAGAGAATGCCACTGATATGTCAGGGGCAAGACCTGTGTGGGGAACAGACAAATCATAACAGCCAATCATCTGGCCATCATGTGGATAGGCCTATAGCTGAGAGCTATGCAGACAGACTGCATTCCATGCAAAACTAGCATGTACACACAAACCCTGTAAAATTAGCAGTATTCAATGCATATAACAGCAATATTCACACACTGTCCCCAGGTCTGGAACCTTATAAAAACATGTAGTTGGCATATGTCCACAAGTCCTGTTGTAAGAGGTATTGCTACCTGCTGTCTGTAACACAGCTGCCCACACACAGGAAGGATGTCTTCCATACAGAAAGGGTAAAGGGGCAACACCTACATGACATAGTTATTTATAGTAGTGGGTTGCTATGACATTGGCTATTGGAAGCCCTACACAGCTGCCTGCATGGAATTAGTAAGTGGGGGGCAGCAATTGGTGCGGATGCCATCACCTGAACATGAGCATCACCTACAAAAGCCATGCTTCAACCTACTCAAGCAAGCTTGATCCAGTAGTGGCGACAGAGAAACACACACACACACACACACACACACACACACACACACACACACACACACACACACACACACACACACTAAAAAAAAACTCAAAATAAGAAACAAGAAGACATCCTGTACACAGAAGGAACCTGAAGATAAACCAGGTATGTGAAACATGTACGCATGTAATTGAATGTAGTACCTGGTCTGTAATAATGGGATAGATGATTATGAAAGATGTATATGTGCCATCAATACTTGCTGTAATGATGTCCTGCTGAACAAATATTAACATATCATCTGGATCTGTCTGCAGTGAGCCATACCTGTCAACTGTGCAGATCTGCACAGAATGTCAAACTTTAGTCATCATAGTGTTTGTTCTCTTCCTTCAAACATCTATATTAGTCTGGAAAATAGCTGAAAGTGGAAGTAGTAAAGTCATGACAGACACATGAGTTTCAGACCCCACCTTCAGAACAGTCATGGTAATGCGAAATGTATTATGCACAAACTTCACAGGTTTGTAATTAGCATATCTACGATCTGTCACTATATATCCCCCCCCTAATGTTAGGCTTTGTCCCATTTGATGCTCTAAGAGATGGATAGGTTGGGTCACGGCTGAGGAGCCTGATACACCCTGGGAAAGGACAGCTCACATATGGCAACCACTAGAGTGTCTGTCAAACAGTCATGGCTGTGCCACTGCTAGGCCATTTAATGGGTTGTTACCTATGAATATGAGTATTATAAATGTTTGTATTGTAAATCTAGGATACTTATATAGGACATGAGCATAGTAAAGCACTGTTGCAGATGTGTGTGTTAAACTGCATGTGATATATTGAACTAATAACATTCAACTGTAGAGTGGTCTTCTGTACAAAGTTCACAGTTGTGAGAGATATCTGTAAGTCACTTACTCATATACTTGTGTTATGGCAGCTATATTGATGCATTATCAAAACTGACTTCCCTATTTTGTCATTCAGTAAGGTGGACCAATGACCAGAAGTCCTGATATAACAGGTTGAGATGTATGATTGCATGTCAAGACTGTAAATACAGTGTGCCATAATGACATAGAACACAAATGTGTACCAGGTATCCCCTGAGCATGTGTATGTTTGCATATGTTCAGCTGAAAGGCACAAACATAATAACATGGGTCACAAGCAGTCTGGAAATAGGATGTGCATGTTGCACATGTGTAATATCACTGTCACTGCATACAACAAAATAAAATGTGTACTGCTACTGACTGTTGCATTGCCATGACACTGATATGGGTACTACAGTAGGAATGCTTATCATGTAGTAATCAGAGAAGTGTACAACTGCGTTATGACCCACAGTCCATGCCTACCACTAACAGCTATATCAACACCCATATACACTGGATATCCAAGTATACACACCCCTGTTGGAATGCCAGGTCTGTGTGCTGTATGCCAATGAGGCTACAGGAAATCATGTCAAAATGTTTTTCACCTCAAATGTGACCCATAACCTGTGCAATTCTATTGAAAAAGAAACAAAGCTGTTTCATGGAAGGTGAGCAACCATTGCCAAGTGAAGATGTGATATGATGTTAGAGTACAAACCAAGACAAATGGATGCTGTAATCATCTCAGCAGGTGTTTACACAACATACCAGTGTAAGGGTGTCCACATACATTCAACTGGCTTACTGTACTGAGTATTACTTCCCATATGCTGGAGGGACAGGTTCATAACCCAGAGACTGCCCATGCTATGGAATAGATGTCCCATACATGTCAAGCAGAGCACCTCACTGGCCCTCTTCAAGAGAAATTTTGAGGAGTGGATGGAAAATAGAAAATTCACCACATGGATCACTCCAGTGGCTTTACTCGACAGAGACACTAGGAACTAAAGTCGGGTGGCAAGATGCCAGGGTAATCCTATGGGGTAGGCTTGTAAAGACTCCAGGGCCATTAGCCTAGTAGAGACCCATGAACCTGTATGTTTCCAGAGGACAGGTTATGTTCCCTATTGAACTGAGCAGGCTATAGGACACATCACAGGTAGGGATTGTGTTGACCTGTGCTTTTATGGGGTCATGTTCCAATTGCACAAGTATCATGCATTGTAACAGGGGTGTGTACACTTCATATCTACTGTAGCTATATGGAATCAGCAGTACCTTACATGTACAACCATCCCCCACCAACAATAGAGTAATCCCCCTTGGTGGACACCACCAAGACACACAGCACATAATAGGTTGCTATAGCAGCTGTACAGGGACACATAGGTGCAGACCACAACTTGAAAGCAAGTGCACCTCTATTGGAGCAAGCATGTAGGTTCACAGGTGACCTGCTGTAAGGCTGAATATGACTAGAAATCAGACATATCCAAACCACCAAGGCCAATTGCAACCATGTCTTCACATATGTATGCAGTCTCAGAGCCAGTAATACTAGTCAACCTGTACTGGGGGTAAAGCACACCTCATGCACACATACCATGGATACAGGTAACCTGCATCAGACAGGATATGCAGGAACAATGGCACCCTGTCCACAACAGTAGTACAGGGGGATATGCACATCACCTAAACTCCTGCCCAAATCAATGGTGTGCAACAACAGCAAGTCTCCATGGGGCATGAGAAAATCACAGTTTTCCTCCTACATGAACACAGGCATGTGATCACAGTCCCATCACACACTACAGTCAAACATACACATGCCACCATCCACACACCAGCCACATGGAAGATGGCCACTGTCATCCCTCTACACAGAAATGAATGGTGTCTAGTGGATTATGCCATTAAGTGTCCAACACTGAGGGATCTGGACAGGTCAGGGTCAGGAGTGTAATGCAAGATGTACAAGCCATGATAGCTTACAGTGTTATGGTATAGTCTGGATTATTTGCAATTAATACCCACTGTTGATGTGCATGTGGACAACTGTATGAGGTCATCTGACCTTTTTTTCCTGTTTATGTCTTCCAGATACAATGTCCTGGGAACATCTTCCTGCAGACACACCCCTGGAAAATGATGCAATAATCCAGTACCTCATAGTCCATCATGCCATCCTCTTCGGATGCAGGGCCCAGGATCTGCAGTAGAGGACCATCCTGTGGAACGAGCTCATTTACAGGGTAAACTATGTTGGCCAGCACAACTGCAATTATGAGCAGGTATGACATTGCTGCACAGATCTGATCTGCTAAGCCCGTCAGCATGCAGCTGCTGTTAGGAGGGACCAGCTAGCCACAGGTGGGGGTCATGCCATCCAGGCCCACTGACACATGCTGAGGTGCTCCTCACCAGCCTTGAGACACTCACCCGCCAGCCAAGCCAGCAAGCTAAAGACAGCATTGTGGAGGTGGGTAGCACCCACACAATGGATGAGGAGCATGCAGGTAAGACCCCAGGGCACATTAGTAGACTACTGTTGGTATTCTATTTTCATCTGTAAAGTATCTACATGCATATGTCAGATAAGATAGTCTGTTGCTGCAGTGTAGTAATGAACAGATGTGCATAATTTCTAGTATTGTGGGTTTGTACTGTTGATGTGCTAAAATGCAGCTTCCATCATGTACCAATACCACAGGTGTGGCTACTGACATTACGTCTCTCACACAACTATTTAGGTCCCTCTGGTATACAACTGGGGCAGCAGCCTGTAGCTAGTGAGTATGGAGTCGTATTTTTCAGGTTTGCCAATACATCGGCCATGTTATGGCCATGCTATTTACCATGCACACATTTAACACACCTACCCATAATGCATGCTGTACATGTTCACTTATTGTTGCTGTTAACTGCACTGCATCACAGTGGTCACCATGGTGGCATAGCTGAAGGGCATGTAAGAGTCCTACAGTATTCCTAACAACCTGTCAGTGCAAGATGTGTGGACAAAGATGAACATAATGGTGGGACAAATGGCCTACAGTAGGGACATGTCTGAAACATTACCCTTGTACAGTGGCTACAGCAGTGTATACACCACTATTACAATAGCAACTGTTCCTGATATAAGCAATGGGAAATCACAATTCCACATTCCATACCTTTTACAACCTGTAATGTGATCCTAACATGAGCAATTAATGTGTAATATAAAATCCTATGTTAGGACAAAAATATGGGGAATACATACCTTAACAAACACTGGAAACATATGTGTGCACACACTCCAAATATATTGTGGAAGCAGCTTGTGAGGTACTGACAGCATTCACTCCTCTTGAGTGCACACCTTTCATCAAGTACAGAGCCTCAGTGTCATACCAAGTAATGGTCTACTGTCCAAGAAGTATGTCCATGATATTTGCCCACTCACCTGCAACAGAGGCAGCCATGGCTTGCACACATCTTACAAACCAATAAATGGATTCCATAACCAAAAGGTAACACTCAGGAGTGGGAAAAATAGCCTTACCTCACCATTGCATATACCATGCCAAACAGTGCAGACAGTCATGTATGTGTGTATGAAGTAGGGGACAACATTAATGTAGAAAATAAACAGATGCCCATCCAAAACAAATGACAACACATGTTACAAACTGGTCATGGAGGCTGCCCAGAAACACGCAGCAACACTGAGGGACTTGCAGGAATGTCTAGCAAGTACTGCCTGTGCAGTACCTGTGTTGACAATTGCCTGGAATCTGCATAAGTGTGGCTTATGGGTTAGGTTAATCAGATGGATTAGTTGTTCCACAGCAAGCATCATGCAGGGCTCTCTACAGGTAGCATACGCATAACATCAAGTCTCCCAAAGGCATGTGTTGCAATGTGTAATGGTGTCATGAGACCAAGGCTGAAACTTACAGACAGTATTCATAAAGATACATGTGGTGCACAAGCAACACCTCACTCCACCTCAGGGCCACAATCCCCATTTTTACCTTGCTGGTGCCAGTGTACACCTTTAGGTTTGCTGGTCATTAGCAGGAACTAGGCCGGTAGACATAGCATTAGGAATTTGGAACACTGCAAAATAACACTCATGTGTGGCCCATAGTTGTCAAGCATCTGCAATAAGGCTGAGGATGGGGAGGGGTGTCATCCTAAAACACAACAGTGAACTGAAGCATACACCCAAAGCTCTCTAAGAATGCCTGTATCTGAACACAGTCAAGGTGATGAATTGTGCCAGACATAACCCTGACTACACAGCAATAGAGAAGCCATAGTGTGACCTCCAAGGACTGTGCACATGAGCTGACATTGCAATCCGGCAGAGTTAGGGGACATTTGTAGAGCAGAGTGAACAAATAATTGAAAGTGAAGATGGGCCATGTTAGTATACCCCTTCCATAAATAGTGACTGTTGTAGTTCACTTAGGTGCAGCAACAAACCATTGTGTTAAGGGTGTGCACACTTATGCAACCCACATATTGCATGCATCGCATTCAGCATCTGCACAACTAACACATTTGTTTTATACTGTATTGGATTGCATAGATCATATGTCACATATCAGGTGTCTGTAATGTTAACATATGCAGTATTGTGGACCGATTGCATATCATGGAAGTGGCTGGCATGTCAACAAGGGTGTGTACACTCCTCATATCCACAAAAAACTTTGAAGGTTGTCAGTGTAATTGGATTTTATTGGTCATACATGCACTGCTGATGATGAGATTTGCAAATCAGAGGTCAGGCATTAACTATTAATATCAGTCCTCATATCATCCCAGGTATGTGTCAAACAAACACATAAGGGCTGTGAACAACAGAGAAAGAATAACTGCCACACATATACACATTCAGCAATGGTGTTTACACTTGTGAGGTATGGTGTACAGTACATGCCAGTGTGCTGTACAGATGCACAGCAATACTGTGTACATGGGTGCAATGTGCTCCAGGGAAAGGGGCATCACCTACTAACACAACTCATGTATCACATGGATGTATAATGTTGGTAACATGAATTGAGTATGGCTGCAGTGCATGCTGTTGAGTGCCATATGTCATGCATGTTGACTGTTGGGTAATGAGAGGTCTGTGTAATATCTCTGTGCTACCTCACTTGTAAGTGTGTGTGTGTGTGTGTGTGTGTGTGTGTGTGTGTGTGTGTGTGTGTGTGTGTCTGTGTGTGTGTGTGTGTGTGTGTGTGTGTGTGTGTGTGTGTGTGTATGTGTGAGTGCATGTAGGGGTAAACCAAAATGTGCAGGTCTTAAATTACATTTTTTTGCCCCTCACAGATGGTGAGGTGGTTCAGGGTCCCTCCTGCAGGCAAACTGATGTTAGTGTCCATACAGACTCTGACAATGATGATAGGCATGGTGAGGCACAGGCAGAGTTGTCAGTGGCTGAAGCTGTGCCATCAGTTGACATCCCACTTTTATCCACCCCATCCCCGCACACAGTCACAATGCCCATACATACCCCATCACCAGTGGCCATAGATGAGGGACAGTTGGTGGGTGTTGGCATGGGAAAGGACAGTGTGGGGATTATGGCAAATGTGTCTGTGCACAGCAGCCATAGCCAGATGACTGGTGAGGTACCACAGAGGCAGATGTACAGGGGTGCTCATAGGAGGGTGCTGGCCATTATGCCCCTGGCAGAAGTGCCACAGCAGGTGTCACCAGATGCATGTTTTGGGCTGTCATAGAGGAACAGGCATGTATGGAATGTTATACCAGACAGAGTCTGAGGCTGTAGAGGGCTACTCATTCTGCTTTACTTGACAACATCTGTGATCTTGCAGGGACCACCGTTATTTTGCAGAGGTCCTGAATAGACGGTTGGGTGAGATGGTGGGAATCCTCGACATTGTGGTGTCTGTAGTAGACCATGTGGTGGGAGTAGGGCAGCGGCCATGTGGACGTAGGTCAGCAACACCAACAGGTGGAGGTCTACGTGGATGTGCAACAACTCACGGCCACTCCCGTAGTGGCAGTTCCAGAACCAGCACTGCAGGGGGGTGCTGTCCACACCACAATGCAGCAGGCCAAGTGCATGTGGTCCTGGTCTGTCCCAATGGGGACACAGATGCAGTGGACAATTGTCATCATCAGGGGAGTGTACCATATCTGGGCTTCTGCCTGCTAGTGCCTGTGAAACTCCTGGCAGGCACAGTTCCCGTGTCCATGGCCAGAGACAGTGAACTGTACATTCTGCCATGTACGGTTTGCAGCTGTCCAACAAACCCCTGTATAGGGTAGCCACATGGCAGATATGTGTGGATACATACACACACACTTCAACAACACAGGTAGGGCACCTCCATACCTACACACACCACATCTGCACAGCCCATTTAATAAAAAAACCTAACCCACACACATGATGTCAACAAAACGGCTCAGCCTAGGCCTATGGCAAACCTGCAATGCACCCTGTGTATATGATGATACCTATGCCACATCCCTGTCATCCATACCATTGATGCAGGGACATGCTGATGCACAGGGTGAATGTCCTAAGGTTTAGCAATGTAATGCTGTTTAACATGTTTTCAGCTGGAATGATTAATGCTTACACATCAGGGTGTGTAGCTGTCCAGCCATGATGCATTATAGCTGTTAACACTGACTGATTGTGGTCTCCATAATGTATTCTGTTTGTGTTGTAGGTGTCTATGTGCCATCAGGATGATGGTTTGCTGTCCTGTCCTACAAGGGGTGTAGCACTGTGGTGACACATTGACTGTGTCATATCCCGGGTACAGCTGAACACAGGTAACAGGTCTGTATAACCGTTACTACATTTGCCACATGGTTGATAGTTCTGAGGAGTGTAAACAGGTGAGTGCATGGTGGCTGATATCAGCAGATCTTCTGCAGTGGACAATAGTAAGTGTACTGGGTGGCATACACCAAATGTCCATGAATAACACACACACACACACACACACACACACACACACACACACACACACACACACACACACACACACACACACACACACACACGCACACACACAGACACACACACACAAACAAACACACAGGCTTTGGTGTTGATGCAATGCACTGAGAATACTGTTTACATGGATGTACTTCATTTTGAGTTGAACTAATTTTGGCCTATGTCATTCCACCCAGACCAAATTGCCAAAACATCACATCAAGAAATAATCAGTTTGTCACTTTAATGTCATTGATGATGGTACTGGTAGGGAATATGTCCTCTTCTCCAAAGTAGTGCAGTCCTGGAGTTGGTAAATATAAGTGGTCAGGTGTGGGTGGCACAGCCCCTCACTTTGGAGGCTGTGGGATGGTGTAGAACCACACATAGTGTGATTAACAACTACTTAACCTGTTAACATAAACTGTACAATAGAACAGCACACTAAGCAGTGGGATACCCACAACAATAACCCCAATGTGGGTGGCTGTGGCCACAACAACCACACCCATGTATATATACCAACTCTTGTATCACTGTACAGCTGTACAGTGGGGAAGAGGGCATTTACACATCCACTACTAGTTTTGCTTGAATGTATTTCCACAAGATGATTGCTTTGAAATGTTAACTTTAGCCAGTTAGTTCTCAGACAAATAATCTCCTGGGACATATATTTTCTGCAAACTGAAGTAGAAACCATCACATACACACACACACACACGCACACACGCACACACGCACACACGCACACACGCACACACACACACACACACACGCGCACTTGGCAACACTGAGAGAAGAGCCCCTACCTAGGTACTTATTGCTACTAATGTGTTTGGCTTTAATTGCACACACCACAGAGCTTTTAGTGTGAGGTGTGTCCCAAGTTTCCTGTTAAGTGAAGAACATCACCAGGCCTTGTACAGTATAGTAATGGGGGATGTACTGGGTGTTAATGAACAATACATAGTATGAAATACTGTCATATACACATTTACAAAGACATACAGTCATAGACACATTTGACAGACCTGGGTTTAGCAGTGCTAACTACCTTGTCAGTGAGTTCATTCTGTTACAGAGTTTTTGCACACAGCACATGCATCATTGGGCTGAATAGTGTAACCAGTTACCTGTATGGTTAATGGTGACAGCAATCCTCATACAGAGGACCTTGTGACATGTACTGGGGGTTACTTGGTGTAAAGACAGTATACCCAGCACCCACACCCACACCCTTCACTACAAGTCAGTTCTGAAGAAGCCTGAGTTGTGTACAGGTGAAAGCGCTAAACCATTTTTTGTGTATGCATCATTTTTAATAAATTGTGGATTTTTGCAATCAGAGGGCTGCTGCTATAATTTGTGGGAAGGTACATTGGTTATTATATCAAAAGAAGGAGTTACCGGTTTCTCAAGACTACATAGCTTGTGGCGTTAGGTGTTTCCTTCTGGTTTTTGGTTACATCTGTACAGAGGACAGACAGAAATTAGCTAGCCAACATGTTATGAATAAGGATGAATGTTTTGACAGACAGACGTTTGACACTGATATATATGCCATTACTACATGGCAGCAGGGCTCAATGACATGTCCTAAACACATAGTAGTCTACAGTTAATATCCACATATCAGATCAATATCAAATAGGAGATACTTAATAACATACAGCTCACACACCAACAACATGATATGCAGTATTCAGAGTCCAGCTTTGCATGCAGGGGTGTATGGTTCCAGTACTACAATCTGCAATCTACTCTTACTTGGAAAAGCATTGTTAAAAGTAGTAATGTAATGATAAAATACATGCAAGTGTGACTGCATATAACCTGGGATACTCCCTATGTATAAAACACATACAAAGAGAAAAGATTGTGGTACTAGCCATGTATACTCAGGTCTCCCATACACTATAGCCACACCCATTGTTACTGTAATGACAGCACATGGAAGTATGTTATGTACCTGGAATTAAATACACATAAAATATATCATTACCCTGCTGTTTTATCAGAAAGGAATGTGATCACTGGTTACAGGGCTGAGCTATACTTAGCAGGTGTAAGCATTGCTTAAATGTAAATGCTAAGCAGATTTGTGGGGTCTATAATAGAACATCGAAGTTTCAAAACTTCAAATGTTCTAATATCGACCCCTATTCAGCGAACACTGACAACATCGAACATGCAGAACAGCGAATTTTTTCCTAGGGAAAAAAATTGCTGTTCCAAAACACATACACACAACACAAGCACACTAAACAAACAGCAATCCACACACATACACCTAAAATCTTGCATCTAACCCTACACTAAACTGTACATACACCATTAACTATATACTTACCTTAACCCAAACCTTAAGGTCTGTCACTATCGCACACTCACCTCACCCGCACCCTAACCCTAACTCACCTACCCAGCCCTAACCCTCACATCCACACAACTGCACACTTACCTGCCCCACGCCCTAACCCTAACTCACCTAACCCACCCTAACCCTCACATCCACACAATCACACACATACCTAACCCGTACTCTAACCCTAACTCACCTAACCTGCTCCCAATTGCACACTTACCCGAAGCCGACGCGTAACTTTCCATCACAGCACTGAAAATAGTGAAGTGACAGAAACGGACAACCAAATTCTTTCCATAGGAAAAAAGTCAGTTTTCTGTAGCTTCGCTATTTTCAGCATTCGCTGAATAGGGGGTTGATATTAGAACATTCAAAGTTTTGAAACTTCGATGTTCTAATATAGACCTGATTTGCACACTGGTAAGCAAAGTCTACACAGTGTAAGTGCCTTTTCATTTAACCATACGTTAGCAGCGCTTACCATCATGGAAACCTGCTTAAAGTTGTTCAAAACTGCCTTAACCACTCTGTATCCAACAGTGCTTGTTCTGCCTAGCAAAAAAATAAACATCCGTGGCAAGTGTTTGTGTATGTACATGTCTCCATATGTATGTCTATACTTCAAAGATTTTGGCTCCATTTACACCCACTACACATCTCAGAGCCTGATTTTAGCAGTCCTGCAGATATCATCCACCTTAGAAGTACCTGTTGCCAACCCTAAACTATGCAAGGTCAGTGGTGCATGTGGTAAATGCGTAACATAATGGTCCATAAGGATTGTTAGATAGAGATTTGAACCTCACCCCTGGTAAATGTGTGTGTAGGGTAACATTATTTTTGGGATCTCTCACTCACTACATCACCCAGTGCCTGTATTTACAAGGGCTGATGATGTTCCTCACCTTAGAAGTACCTTGGGACAGCATCTATCCTATAAGCTCTGTGGTGCATGCAATGAATGTGGTACACTATAGTAGCAATACGTAACTAGGTAGGGGTTTGAATCACAGTACTGGCAAGTGTGTGTGTGCATGTTTGTGCGTGCTGGTGTGTGTGTGGCCATACCTCTCAGCTGTACAGATTCACCCAGGTTACCCAGAGGAAGGGCTCATATATCTGGTCAGTTACCCTTCACATTGTGGTTTGCGATCAGGTTTGTAGCCACTCACTACTGGGTTTGCAGGCAGGGGTAGTATGGGCACACATCAGAGTTTCAGACTTCACACATTCCATGATGTCCGTGCTTCTACACCCCCCATTCTGTTATTCTATCCTCTTCCTAACATTATGCAAGCAATATCTGAGAAGTATCCCTATAGTTGTTCCTTCATCCCAACAGTATTTAGGGATTGGTCCGCAGTTCATGCAGTAGGACATGGCGGGCATGCTACTGGGATTTGTCAAAATTGCCTTGCATTTGTTTTCTGTTGACTGTGTTATGTTGTTAGTTGGGACCCCATGAGACAACATACATTGGCACTATGGGTGAGGCACAGGCATTTGACAGAGGACTGTAGGGCATTTTTTAGTGATGCAGGCCATCTGTAGAAGGCCAGCGCATTCTGTCACTCCTACATTCCCAGGCTGTGAGCCATTGGATTCCCCTGGGGTGACAGGCTAAGTGTGTGAGGTGTTAATGGCAATGGTTCCTGTCCATATTAATCCATTGGTCTGGATGCTGTCAGGGTGCTGCTTACAGCTAGGGACACACCTGCATGGGACACCTCTTCAGCATGCTGCATTTTGTGGGAATTCCCATACAGAAGTGGGGGTCATACTGTACTCATTCCCAACAGCAAGGATATGACCTGTGATAAACATGTGCCTGATGGTGAGTGCATGTTTGATATGGAAGCTTATTGCAGCTGACTCACAGATATACATGGGACATTCCCCTTATGCTGCCTTGTGCAGGGACATAGGCAGTCTCTCATTACTTCATAACTGTGTCTTTTGTGGTCTGCTACTGATTGGCCAGACTACATCAGCATTCCATACTACACTGACAGCTAATGTGCTGCTAACCTGTATGTACAATTCCAAAGGTGTGTGCAGCTGCCAGTTACATTTTATGTACTCTGTCTAGTGTACTTCCACCTGTGTACTGTGTGTATGTCTGGGCCACATTCATACCATGTCCACCTTTCAGACTGTGACAGATATTGACATCTGGACAGTGAGTATGGATGGCTGACATGGGTATTGCTGAGAAGCATTACGGTTGGCACTAGTTGTCGGAACATGTCATCAACAGTACTGTCCATAGGCCACCAAGACACAACCCTCCATGCCTACATTCTGACCACTTCCAGACAATTTGAACACACAACAACCTAACTGTATATTGTACACATGCAACAATCTATCCTGTAGATTGGGCAAGCTCAGGTAATCTGTGCTCCACTGTTATTAAACCCACACATACACATTACTGCATTTCTACATAGGATTGTGGGGGGGCACACCTGATGACTTTAAACATTTGCTATGACTGTACTGGTATTTCAGGTACTCTGTTGGCTTCCATTCTATTTTGCATTCTGACCTATCATGCAGACTGGCAGCTTATCAGTAGAATACAGATCTTAGATTTTATTGGCCTACATTTCAGTTTCAAACTTCTTACCATTCAGAAATAACATACAACTGCCAGATCTGTTATAGTCTGTCTGTGTAGGTCTGCATGGGGGCTGTTAATCACTGCCATCAAATAGAGGCCTTAGCCCAGCCTTTCTTTATGGTCATCTACACCTGTCCTGCTGGTGGAGGCTAGTGGTGGGTATGTGTGCCTCACGGACATGCATGTGTGTGTCCTATGGACACACATTTGAGACACCACATGTATTGCAGAGGGATTTGTCACCTTGTCTAGTACTGCCTACTTTGTTGACACCAGTATTTGTTAGAGATTTCATGCTGCCCATATAGGTGTCCACAATCTGCTGCCATTCCATTCAGCCACCGATTCCCTTGCATGCTCACATCCATACCATAGATACAACTATCAGAACATACTACTCCATTCAGCAGTTAATAAGAAGAGTGACTTACCTTGTGGCTGCACCAGTACTGAGGATGGTGCTAGAGGGCTGACTATATCGGATGCACATAGTACACTTCCTATACATGGTAAAGCACAGGTAGTGTCATGTTTGGCATCCCTTTTACTGTATGTGCGAGTCAGAGGGAGGTGTCATTCCCTGGGTCCCTACCGTGTCAGTGTATGTGCTATGCATTGCCTCTTTACCGAAGCCTGGCCATACTAGGCACGGTTCCTTCTGCCTACATGGGCAGGCTCAGGTTGTTCCTCCTCCGAGTCCCTCTGTGCCTGTGATGGCCTTGGCAATGGTGGGAAGCTGTGTGGCCTTGCCCCATGCTGTTCCTGCTGCAGCTGTTTCCACAGGATTATATTGTGTAGCATGGCACATACTATGAACATTTGTGTACATGTAGCTGGAGAGTATTGCAAGCCTCCACCGGATATGTCCAGGCAACAGAACTGTGACTTGAGCATCCCAAACACATGTTCTATTATGATTCTGGTTTGTGTGTGTGCCTCATTATGGAGTTCTTGTTCGGGTGCGTGTGCATTTCTGATGGGTTCATCAGCCACGGCTCCAGTGCATAACCAGCATCCCCCACTAAGTGGCCATATGGGTTGTCTCTACTGGCAAATGACTGGTACAGCTGTGTCATATGCCAGACGTGGGAGTTGTGATAGCTTCCAGGGCTGCCAGCACACACATTCAAGATAATGCCCTGGGCATCGCACATGACCTGGCAGTTGATGGAGGGGAAGCCCTTGTAGTTTATGTAGACCCTACCCCACTCACTGGGCGGTGCATTGATGTGTATGTGCGTGCAGTCTATAGCATCCACTACCTCAGGGTATTTTGCTATTTGGTGGAAGAGATGCATATTGCTGGTCAATGCTGCATGAGTGTTGAGGAAATATATGTGCTCACCGGCATGTGCTGACATGGCATCCAGAAACTGGTGGAGTACCCTGGATGCTGATGCCTGTGAGATCCCCATGATATCCCTAGTTCATAGGTTCATATGTTCATAGGTAGGTACTAGACTATCGGCCCAAGGGCGTATGTAAGCCTAGCCAACAAGGTTCCCTGGCTTACGCCACCCAAGAAAGTTATTTTCCTGTGCCACTGCCGAGCAGAGACACAGAAGTGATCCCTGGGGTGTATTTCTTATTTCCCATCCACTCATCAAGATTTTTCTTGAAGTGTGCTAATGAAGAACTTTGCTTGACATAGATGGGTAGCCTGTTCCAGAGTACGGGAAATCTCTGGGACAGGAATCTATCCCTCCAGCATGTCCTGTTTATTGTGGTGACAAGGTTTAGGTCCCTAGAGCGTGTAGTTTGGAGGGATTGGGATTTCTTTAGGTGTAGCATGTCCAACAGCTCTGGGTTTGACATAGCCTTATATGTTAGGCAGAGATCACCTCGGAGTAAAGCTGGAGTTTTTTGAGGTGGTCAGTGTAGGGCATTTGTTTGAGGCCAGTAATCCTCTTTGTGAGGTACTTCTGTGGCCTTTCCAGCTGCTGCAGATGTCTCATGAGGTACATTCCAAAAGGGGCATTTTACTGTATAATGGGTCTAATGAGTGTTGTGTAGAAGGGGACAATGACCTCTTTTTTCCTGGATGAGAACCCTTTTATAATGAGGTTTACCATGTAGAAGGATGTCCTGTCTACTGTGGTGATGTGACTATCAAAGGAGAGACTACTGTTGCGCAGTGCTCAGATGTGAACAGAGCTGCTATTTCCTGGGGGGTTTTTGTTTAAAACCCTGTGTATGGCGCACACACCTGTTTAGGCAAGGTAAACACTGCTAGGCAGTCTCAGACACACCCCCTTCTGCTTAGCTAAGGGAAAACACAGGCCACAGAGCTCCAATAAGCTTACAGCATGCATGACACTCCCCCTTATGAGGTCATCTACCTCTTATACTTATACAATGGTGTTGCCCTTTGGAAGATACTTGTGGCAAGTGTTCTCAAGCCTACACATACCTTGGTATCCACTGGGATGGGTTCCCCTCTGTTGGTTCTGTGTGAGGCGTGGCCGGCACAGCTCAACAATTTGCTGTAGAATGCCCCTGTCCACCCTATAGTGCTCCACTATCTCAAGCTCATGTAGCCCCTGGTAGGTTACCCTGGGTCTGTACACTCTTCTCCTTCTCCTCATTGTGGGTTAGTCATCAGCATTCTCATCCACCCTCAGCCTCTTGCACATATTGATTTATCAGAGTGACATCAGCCCCTATCATTTTATTAGTTTTGTAAGGTAAAATGTCCCCGTCTGTGTAATCCAGTGGTGTAGAGTTTTTGGGAAAAATCAGAGTGAAAGGGGTTTGCATAGTTTATAGTAGTGTGCTGGGCTGGACTGTTGCCTGTGTAATTGGCTGATTCTGATACATTTCACCTGCCATATATGCTTGTGCTCCTTGATTACCTTCCTACTGCTGTTTTTCCCTTCCCATTGCCTTCCCGTTTAAGCCTGGAGATGTGGCGTGCATACCCAGTGCTCAGATTTGAACAGAGCTGCTATTTTCTGTTTTTTTTTTTTTTTATTTGTTTTGTTTAAAACCCTGTGCATGGCACACACACACCTGTTTAGGCAAGGTAAAAACTGCTAGGCAGTCTCAGACACACCCCCTTCCTTAGCTGTGTTTAGCTAAGGGAAAACACAGGCCACAGAGCTCCAATAAGCTTACAGCATACATGACACTCCCCCTTATGAAGTCATCTACCTCTTATACTTATACAATGGTGTTGCTGCACCTACACAGTTGGGTGCAAGCTAACACTGAGAGGAAATCTGTTATTCAGTATCAATCTTCTCATTTGCATAAAACCGAATGCTAATTCATATTTACCAGACTCACACTCAGCCTTCCCCTTAGCAACCACTGCTCCCTGGTATTTTTGTCTTATGCATGACATTGACTGTTATGGCAAAATGTTGATTTGGGTTTAAAAGCTTATTTCCAACTTTTTTCTTATTTTCAGGCTGATCCCATTCACGCACAGCTGCCCTACGCTTAAATGGCCGAAATCAGCCCCCTAAAAAAATAAAAGTTATTTTTTATAAGTTTGCAACTCTTTCTCATGCTATTGGCCATATATTTGGCCATTGGCATGCCTACTACATTGAATACATGTTTTCTTTGGAGCTGTCATGCCTCCGTTTTGTAATTTGCAGAAATGTATTCGGTTAGTAACCAAATACATTTCTGCAGGTTACACTATTCCTGCACAGACACCTGCCTACTTCCTGGATTGCTAATTCACCTCATTTGCATGGTTTTCACCAGCAAATGAGGTAATTAGCATATAGCAGTGGTGTCCATGCAGGAATAGTGTAGGAGCACTTGTGCACGTCCCAGGAGCTCATTCCTGGATCGCGCGTCTGCCATATTGAGTGTAGCAGCTCTTGCACTATTCCTGCACTCAGTGCAGAACTTGCTTAATCTGGGGGTATGTGTGTGACCTGACAAGGTTATTGGATATAAATCCAGTTGTGTATGTGTCTTATGTAATTGTGAAGATCATGCAAGTCCAGATAACGAATTATATTTACAAAAGTATAGTACTCAGTATACACTCAGTCATACATTTGAAAACACAATTAGGGTGTCTCATTCCTCATACATATAATTCATATCACCTACACTGTCTGAAGTGTTATAAGTGATTGTGAATACAATGGGAAGTGGAACAACAGTACAAATGTATTGAATCTCCTGTATTAGGAGCCAGGACCATGTGTATGGCAGTCATACACTTATACCTGTTGCCACAGGAATGTTGAAATAACACTTGTCTATTTTTCAGTTCAGCACACCCTGCATTAGAACTCAGGATCAACTGTACTCCAACCTACACTCACATTTCCTGCCAAAGGACAAGGTACATGACATTTTCTACACAATGCACTCCAGGTTCAACACTTACCTTGTATATCCAGCAGTTTGAACAGTTTTAGATCAGGGCTGACTCTGTCTGATGCAAGCACACAGCCAATACGTGGAGAGGTAAAGGCTGTGACTGTTGCCTGGCATCAATATTAGTATATGTATGTGCATAGAAGGAAGGTTTTATGTCCTTAGGTGGTGAGTGAGTGTGATAAGTGTGTTCTCTTAGCCAATGTGAGGGCATACTGTGCATGCCACCATCCGACTGCACTCACAGAAGGTGGTGTTTCACCCTCTGGCTCCTCACCTGCGTGTGGCTGTGTTGAGCTTGTCATTGGTGGTGAGATGTGTGCTCCTTCCCCTTGCTGATCCAGCTGAAGCTGTTTTCTCAGGATGATGTTGTGTAGCATGGCACGTACTGTGAATATTTCAGTGCATGTCCGTGGATTTTTCTGCAAGGCTCCTCTAGACGTATTTAGGTACTAGAACCGAGACTTCAGCAGCCCAAACACACACTCTGTGATATTTCTGGTTTGAATATGTGCCTGATCATGGCGTTCTTCAGCAGGTGTGTGTGTGCATTTCTGATGGGTGTCATCAACTACGGCTCCAGAGCATAACCTCAATACCATAGTAAATGACCCTGTGGGATAGCCCCCCAGTGAACATCTGAAACATTTAGGAGGTGTGCTTGCTATGTGAGCTGAGGTAACTGCCTGAGTTGCCAGCACACATATTCAAGATGATCCCCTTGGCATTACACATGACTTGGCAGTTAATAGAGGGGAAGCCCCTTTCTATTACTGTAGATCCTTCCCTGTTCCCCAGGTGGTACCTTAATATCTATATGTGTACAATCTATTGTACCCAGTACTTCAGGGTAGTGTGCTACAGAGTAGAACTCCTGCATATTTGTGAACCTGTCCTCAGGAGCACAGGGAAAATAAACGTGGTCACAGGCATGTTGGAGCATAGCATTCAGGAACTGATGGGGGATCCTGGATGCTGATACTTGTTTTGCCACCAGCATGTCCCCTGCTTGTCTCTGAAAGGTACTTGTAACTAACATTCACCCCCAACATGTCCCCTTTTGGTCTCTGAAAGGTATCTGTAGCTAAGAATCTAAGTGCTACACATACCTTTATCTCAACTGGGATGGGTTCCACTCAGTTTGTCCTGGCTTTGAATTGAGGATGAAAGGGGTTGCAAAGTTCCTGCAGTGTGTCTCTAACCTCCCTGTAGCACTCTACAATTTCCACATCATGCAGATTGTGATGTTACCTGTGGTCTGAAAGCTCATCTCCTTCTTGGGTTTGGTCTATTAGCAGCAGTAGCATAGACTTCCTGTTGCACATACACATGAATTAAAGCAACAGCAGCCCCTAACATTGTCTCTATATAGACTCATTTCTGTGACTGTATTCCATTAGGTTTTGGAATTTGTAGGGAAAACCAGCACTGAGTCTACGCGGTTGCTTTATAGCCTGTTGAATAGCTCCTCCACCTTGGATTGGTTGATTAGCATACAGTTCAGCTGCTTATGCTGTAATTTGCATGCCATGGTGTTTAACTTATTTGCATGGCTATGTGCAGCTCTACATACCATGCAGAGCCACTTACTGAATCCAAAACATTGCGCTACTGTTTAGGCTTTATTGAATCTGGCTGCCTGGTAATGCAATGTTGGTAGAAAACAATGCATTAGTGTGAAGTAAATTTTTCTGAAGAAGTCCAAAAAGAATAAAAGACAAAAGAGATAAATCTGTGAAGTAAACAGCTCTCTATATCTGTTTGACTTATGATTTTTTTATTACTGTCATAGAACATATTAGTGATATCTTGCTATTAGCTACCAACAGTGGCACTGCAAACATTTAAAGCTATTTCTTTAGTCATCTCTACAGTGAAGTACTCAAAAGGAAGTTAACATTTGATGTTTGCTATTTGTACCCAAACCATTCTTCAGGAAAAGCCGTCTCATAAAAATCAGTGTTAGAGTGCATTGCAGATATACAGACTGTTTTCTTCTTCAGAAGTACATGTTTTAGTTGGTAAGTAACCAGTTTATAAGATTGTATGTTGAGAAGCACACAACTACCAGCATGCAAAATTTCTCTTTAAAGATTAATCAAGAGAGTCTGGTGAATGCTATAGAATTATATAATCTTCTTTATGAAGATCTAATTCTTGCAGATGTTGATTAAGCTGCCTTCACTTCTATGGCAAGCATGCACAACAAAAGTGCTAAGCACACATTCACCTCAAAAAAACTAACCTTTCTCTTCCATTAGGAGATTTAACTGTTTTTTTTCTGCTGGTAGGAGCATAAACTTAAATATGTTGTGCTCAAAACATATCTCTGATATAAAAAGACTCAATGGTGTTTGAAATTGTTGTTGCCCATGTTCCAGACAGATATTTATTCATCAAGCACATTTTGTTAGAGGAGTATGCCAAACTTACACTCAGCTTTATGACAAAGGCTTTAATGCAACAGTGCTTCAGAAATAGAATTTACTGCTTCAGTGATTCACAACTAACTATCAGATAAAATACAGAAGCTTTTAAGTTACAGTATCTAATGACTTCTTTGGTTCCAATTAGATGTAGCAATAAAGAGATGTGTATCCATGAATAAAAGGCTGATGTTGGTAACTGCTTTAATGCTGTGGTTAAATTTATTTTTTTCCTGTGCAATGATTAGGTAGAGGGAAGATTATTCCTTATGCTGTGGAAAATGAAGTCTTGATAAGAAGACATTTTATTTAACCCTGTGCCCAGGTGAATGTAGGTCCCAAGCTGCTTTTCTCAAATCAGTTTTCTCCTCACAATAATGGTTGATGTGACAGAAATCTTTGCACAGTCAAGTTGTGCTTCTGCACAGTGACTATTGGGAGAGTTGGTTTCCTTAAGTATATATTTTTCTTCATCATTAAAATGCTTAACATTTTGATTTCAGTGTCTTTATCCTTCTAGATGCACAGGAAATAAGACATTTATAGAAAATATTACCTTCTCACAGGATCTCCATCTGTCCTTATTGCAGCACTACTGGAGCTTCAGCCTTTTTTATGGTGTATTTTGAAAGAGTAATTGACTAGGTCACCTTTTTTCACCTCACTGTTATATTTTTACAGTATCTGCTCTTCTCCTCCATCTCTCTGGGTTTTGGCCTTCTTGACTGGTTTCAGGGCTTTACTTTCCCCTTTCGTGGTATGGCCCACTTAGTGTTTGTAGTTACTTTTCTTCTATCCACTTATTTCCTGTCCCTTTTGTCCTCTTCTTCCTGTTGGTAGTGGTCATTATCTGATGGCATTTTGGGTGTTTGTCTGATTCTCTGATGTTTCCCTTACACCCCTTACACTTGCTTGGGACCAGGTCATCATCACTGGATTTTTGAACTGTAGTTTTTGTGGTCAGGAGTAGGTTTCTGCAGGTGATCACACTCTGCTAGCAGCTTCAAAGCCACTCACAATATAGGGTAGTTTCTGGTTTCCATTGGTTGTTGCTTTTCCTGCACTAGGTCTTCCCTCTAGGGTTTTCTCTTCATCCCCTGTCACTTGGACTTGCCCTTCTTACTCCCTCTAAGAAAAGAAAAAGAAAGGTATGTGTGTGTTGCCTTGGCTTTCCAGGAAAGTGCCTCCACTCCTCTTCCTTTCTTATGTCTTCTCCTCAGGGCTTTGCTTTTCTTTATCAAAAATTATAGCTATAATAGTAACAGTAATAACAATAATAACATAAGTAAAATATAATACAACAAAATGCATACCATTAGTCTGCTATCTTACTTAAGCTTCACTTAATTAGGGTTCCAATTTCAATACTCTTTCACAAGTTATCTATTCATCTTAATGCACAGACATATAAACAATGAATTAAGACAGTTACTAGTATTGCTTTAATTTGCAAACAATTCCATACGTATAATGGGTCCACTTCATAATGTTGAGATTTCACAATCTCGAAGCTCTGAACTTCAAAATTGTGGAATCT
This sequence comes from Protopterus annectens, assembly GCF_019279795.1. Lineage (NCBI taxonomy): Eukaryota > Metazoa > Chordata > Ceratodontiformes > Protopteridae > Protopterus > Protopterus annectens. Next base: position 221,247,782 of record NC_056736.1, on the reverse strand, counting down.
TAAAACGAGAAAAAAACCAAAACCTAAAAACATCAGAAATCAACTTTTTGCAGGGAGGTAAGCCCCCCCCCCCCTGCACCCCCTGCAACTTAAATATGCTAACTCTGAGATTGCACTATAGTGAAGAGAATGGTAAAGTTCCTTTTCCACACTTGGCAATCTCCATTGACAGTTTTAGAGATTCTGCAATTTCAAAGTTCTGAGTGTCAGTATTCAGAGCTTCGAGATTGTGAAATTTCAACATTATGAAGTAGACTTATCTATATATATATATATATATATATATATATATATATATATATATATATATATATATATATATATATATATATATATATATATATATATAACACATTATGTTAATACTAAGCAGTATTTTGTGGAATTAGCAGTATACTCATTAAGTTTTTATTTCTTTTTAGCAGTGTTACCATCCCTCTAATTCATTATCTCAAAAAGAGATGGAATCAGATTTCAGAGGAATTGAGATTATCTGAATAAATTTCAACAGAACATAATGAACAGACATCAAATTCTTCACAGCTATTTCAAAAGAAACCTTTCCCTCAGATGAACAAACCTGAAATTTCTAAAGAAGCTGCAGTGCCCAAAAAAAACGGCTAGAAGGAAAACTAGGATAGAAGGTCTCATACAGGGCTCCAGTGAACACATTCAACATATTTCTACATGTATGGAATCTACAGGAAATACAGACAAGGGCCAATTCTGGCAAATTCAGGAAGGGGCAATAGATGAATACCTAAATTATTTTATTGATGCTCTTAATGAGGAAGGCAGGGTTATGATAAGACAAATTGTGGATGGGAACAGTAATAACCTTACACACATAGGTTTAGATAATCAGGTGATAGGGTCCCATTTCCTGTGCAACATCCCCTCATATTCTCCTCTGATGAGTTTAAACTACTTCTTCAGCAACACACTTTGGTGGTGCTACAAACAGCAAAAATATGCAACTAGGAGTTAAGTCTAGTGGCAGAGAGATCAATGCCCATATTTCTCAAGCAGTCTAAGAAAGATTTGAAAAGGAGACTTTGTAGATATTTTTAGACACTGAATTAAAAGCTTCTGAAAATTTAAAACAAGCTCTAGATGCTTTAAGCAGACTGCAAACAAATAATTTGAAAACAAAGTCATGGGATATTTGGGTAGCTGATTTTATATTGCATATGGCAACAAGGTTATAAAAACACCATACTTTGGCTACCGCTCTTTTTGCTTACTTTGTCACTGTATGAGAGGCATACATTTTAAAAGGGAACATGTCCTGGTTCCATTAAGACCAACATATCTGAAAATTAAAAGATAATAACAGCTAATTAAAATGCTATACCAGACATGTAGACATGGTGGATACAATCATATCTGATCACAGTCAACATAAGGATCAAGTGGCTGACAAAGAAAAATCTTATTGGGGTTTAAGTCTTGTGATTGTGGCTGGCCAGCATGCAGATTTCCAGATAACCGCAATGCTTGTGGTGGGAGGCATTCCACCATAACTGTTGGTTCACCATCTTTAAGAGTCTAAAAAAATTTAATCAATCTCAAATTACAACACAATTCAACTTAGAATCACCATCAGACTAAGCCAGAACATTTTCACAGTCCCAGAAGACCCTGATATCTTCACAGATTTCAGTACATCTTCAAGGAACCTTTCCCTCATTAAAAAAAAAAAAGATGTTTTTCAAAAATTACCCAGATCAGTCTACAACTAATTTTCTCACCTAAGGTTTTACACATGGATTTTCAATAAGATCAAACACAGAATATATACATTCATGATCCAATATTTTAACATCAATAAAAGGAAAAAAAACATAGTCCATTCTCTCATTTCCAAAGAATATCTTAATGGATGGATTAGAGAACCATATCAATCTCCCCTTTTCAACCACTCATTATTTTCCCAATATGTTTAGTTCCCAAGAAAAAAAAACAGGAGGATCCCATTTTATTATTTATTACTTGTCTCACCTAGAAGGCCAATTAATTAATGATGGCATAGGCAAAAGAGACTCAATAGTGCACTGCTCATAGCTTGATGATGTAGTGGCTAACATTAAACAGATCACTGACTCATACAATACGCTTTTTGGCTATTACCCATTTGCTCTCAAGATTGGAAGCTGCTACAGATGCAGTTTAATGGTATGCATTTTTTGACATGGCTACATCAGTGGGGAGCTTAATTGCCTATACTATTTTTGAATACTTTAGCAGAGCCCCTTTCTGATGCTGAAAACAGAAAAGCACTTCACATTGAGGGGTTCAGTACCTGGATAATTTTTAAATTTTAAGAGATGGAGAGACTTCAGCAACAGAAGCCTTCTACTCTTTTATCAATTTGTGCAAATCTTTAGGAGTCCTCTTTGCTCAGGATAAAATGTTGGGTCCACTCCAAGTGCTGATATTCTTAGACATGAAGATTGATACCACAAGATTAAGCTGCTGCTTATCCACAGAAAAAACGTAAGAAAATCTTGGCAGCAATTAACCATTTCCTTTTTTTTTTTAAGTGAGTAACTACAAAACAGATCATGGAATTTCTAGAACTCTTTAATTTTCCATTCAGAGCCATAGTCCTAGGTAGGACATTTATCAGAGCAATAACAGACCTTTTATGAGGAGCCTACGAAAATATCACAGTTAGGATCACCAAAAGGGTTAGAGGAGATCTCAAAATATGGGCTAATTTCCTTAGGAATTTTAATGGCTGCTCCTTTTTGGAAAATAGTTGGGGAAATAATGAATCCCTTCAGCTTTTCACAGATGCACTTGGCAATTCATCATGGGCAGTTACTTCAATGGACATTAATTTGCCATTTCTTGGTCCAGCAACTGGTCCTACCAAAGGAGAAAAGACATCATATGTTTTACAAAAAAAAAATCTGGTTTTGGTCTCCATTCTGATATGATAAGGTCAGTTTAGGAATAAGCATTTAATTTTAAGATCAGAGAATAAAGCATAGTTGAAGTGCTAACATAAAATCCTCCAGAAATTTTTGGGTTTGTTCAGTGTTAAGATTTATAGTTCTGCTTACCCTGAAGATCATTATGTCTTTCACCACAGAGCATGTCCTGGATGAAAAAATATTAAAGCAGATCTACTGTCTCAATTACAGGTTTAGAAACTCGTAATGATGGTTCCACAAGCAGGTTTACTTCCCACCCTGATTCATCAAGAAGTTTGGATGATTAAAGAATGTTAATACCATCCTGGTTCTCAAAATATTAGTCCATTAGCACTCAGAAAGCATATACTGCATCAAATAATTAATTCAGCAAATGTAAGCATATTTTCCAAAATATTTCGTATTTGTGACATTACTGACCATTGGACTGTGGACAAAATTTAAAGGGTGGAGTATTAAAAAATGTTTACTTGCTGACACAAGATGTTCCATAGGCATACCATTGTTGAGCTCTATCTTTCACGGTCTACATACCACATATGACTCATATTGCAATTATTGCCTCTGGATCACATTATTTACTTGTCTGTTTTACAGTGCTTTCAGAGCCAGTAAACTGATCGGCACCCTCAAGTGGCCCGAAGTAATTTTAACCCAAAATGCAGATGTAATTTGGATTTCAGATCCTAAAACAGACCAGCTATGTCTCATTCAACACGTTTCTTTGTACAAAAGTAATGATACCTTCACAAGCTCATTAGATTATGTAATGACCTTTAAAAAACTAATTCCATTGTTAAATCACAGCTATCTAGGTTTTATTTCTAAGGATGATCACATTATTACTAACAGTGATCTTAGTAAAGAAATTAGAACCGTCTTACACCACCTTGGTAATTCCCCCCATGCCTACTCTTCCAATTCATTCAGAATTTGGCTAAGCTTCTGATCTATTGGCCTTGGAGCAATCCACTAAGGTATTAAAGAGGTCTGACATATCATCTTCTAGCTCTTATTTAAGGTCCAGCATATAAAAGATATAAAAGAGCTTGAGCAAGAGGGAGAATATAAATATTTGGGAAATGATGAAGGATCAACAATAACGCATAAAACTTGAAAACAGCATTGACACCTAGGAACAAAATCCAAGCTATAAACCAATTTGCTCCTCCTGTTCTAACTTACAGTTTTGGAGTGATTGACTGGCCCCAAATCGTGTTAGATAGATTAGACAGGAAAACAAGAAGGACGTTTCATGCTCACCAAATGATTTATAAAAATGAGTGCATGCAAACATTATGTATTCCCATTCCCATTCCAAAGGAGAGATGGCTCTCCTTGAAATTAATTATATGTATAGATCTACAATCATGGGACTCTGCACATATCTGCTGACCTCACAAGACCCAAATGTAGTAAAAGTTTTGAACATGAGAAGAATAAAGCTAAGATGATGTCTCTGCTTAATCTAGCAGAAGTATATTGGTGTCAAGCAGTAATAGAAGTCAAACCAGAAGTAGATAAAAATCAGGCAGCAACTGAATGTGCCAAAAAAAAAGAAAGAATATAAGGTGAAGGACCAGATGAGATGGCAAGAAATGTGGAAAATGCATAAACATAGTTGCAAGTATGGAAAACTTCAGGAAGAGCTTCATGTTGATCAGGAACGAAAGCAGGAATGGCTAAAGATAGGCAAATTCAAACCAAGAGATGAGAGGTTAATATTGGCTGCACAAGACAGTGGGTTACATACACATTGGTTTACAAACTCCATTGAACATGTGAGAGAAACAGCAAATTTAGGTTTTGTAAAACCGAATTGGAAATAGTCACATACCCCGTTGCTGGTTATGACATACTAATATCAAAATGACTGTATACTGAAATGCATAATAATGTGGCAAGACTGCTGCACTGGGGATTGTGCAAACATTATGGTTTTGAAGTGGCTGAAAAACACTGGAAACATGAGCCACAAAGCATCACAGAAAATGATGAAGTCTGCATCACATGGGGTCATCAATTACCAAACAATTCAAAAGATAGATGCTAAGAAACCAGATATAGTGGTCCACGAAAAGAAGACAAAATTAGCACTGATCATTGAAATCGCCACACCCAGTGACTAAAGTGCGTACAGAGAGACACAAAGTCATAAAATATCAGGATCTGCAGGCAGAAATGAAAGCAATGTGGAAGAAAGATACACAGACAGTTCCAATAGTAGTAGGAGCAATGGATCTTATAAAAACATAATCTGCATTTGTATTTAGATATGTTACCGATACATGTAATCCCATATGAATTGCAGGAGTCATTACTGGGCACATTGTGGGTGCTGCAAAGAGCACTTTTGGTTGACATCATTGTCTGAAACAATACTAATTTCATGAACTTTAATCATACTTTGACTTATGAATGGGGTCCATTCCCATCATGGTAATAGAAAGCCAAAAGATTTGGAGAAATTAAAAAAAAAGGTGCAACACTTATTAATTTCATTAGATTTTTATCTTCCTTTAGGAAACAGGACAATTCTAATCCTTGGGTATTCTTACATCTCTGAAGCCTATTTCAGAGCAGGAATTTGAGCAATGGTAGAAACCTTGGACTAGACTGCATCAAATATGAAATAATGTAGAAAGGAGCTTCAGGCTTGAGATGGAGACAATTACTTCATAATCATTTTTTTAATACAATGAACAGAATTTTGCATACTCTCATTTTTCACTGGGGGGAGGGGGATGACTTTGGTTTTACTTCCGAGAGGCAATTAATATATTATATACTTAGGGACTTAGCAACTATTAAGCACACCAACCCTTACATGTTAGTAATTTGGCTTGACTTCTTTGGCCATCAAGAATGCTAGACGATTAGTTAACACTTGACTTTTGAGATCTGCTTCTTTACTAAAAATATCCATAGTTGATCATTGGGATTTAAATGTCAAAGACCTTATCTGGTTCAATAAAAATGGAGTTCATTTATCCAAGTTTGGACTAGATTTGTTATGTTTAAACTAATTTTTGTTTTTGCATGAGCATTGTCCTATATTTTAACAAAAATATGTTGTAAACAGGATAATTGCATATTTAGTATAATATTATAATTTTAAGATCACTTTCTTTGTACAAGGCAAGTGTGGTCATACATATACATATGGATGTATGTATATACATATATAAACAAACACACGTGTATATATATATATATATATATATATATATATATATATATATATATATATATATATATATATATATATTTTTTTTTTTTTTTTTTTTGAGGAAAAAAGGGAGAGGCTATTCCTGCCTGATGGGTGGCTCTGAGTGGCCTCATTCCCCTCTTTATTTATTTTCTTCTGTTTTTTCCCTTGCTTAGAGTATGATAACCTAAAAAGTCAATTTGCAATGGTCCTACAATCACAGTGGCAGGAGTTGTTGGTTAATGGGTTCAGACAAATACAATTAAAGCCCATTGGGAAGGCTTTACATCACATCACCTGAAAACCAAGCCTGCTGCTGTAGTTGCTTCATTTCAAGTTGTAAGGTTTTATTTTGGTGGTATAGTATTATATTTACAGCAATTACAAACAAACTTTGGTATGGGTTTGGTGTTAGGTATTAATAAATATATGGTCACATCTGCATTAGCATGTCCTTTGTTTTATTTGGGTACTGGGCTAAGAGAAAATAAACTGTTAAAAATTAATCAAAGTCATTCCCTTCTCTGTTATGCTGTCCACTGTCTGAATAAAAGTGATTTACTAAAATATTAATTGCATGCCTGTACCCATATGCTAGAAAATAAGCAACTTTGGACTTGCATATGACTTCTTCAGTTATAGATATGCTTTTCTTGTTATTGTGCAAGACTTCGTTAGAAGATACATTTTGTATTGCAGTCTGCATGTTTAGTCTAGTCAAAAACTGGTTACACTGTATTATCATAATGGTAACATGAAAGAGCCATTCCATTGTCTGTTAGAAATGTATCCTTAAGTCACACTTTGAAAATAATGCATGCAGTTTGGTTAGGTTAATATGGTAAAAAGAAATCCATAAAATAACATCATTATAAAACAGTGAATATATGTTGATGTAATAAATCCACCAAACATATGGTGTTACCTTTTTCTAGCTTGGAATAAATTGTATCAAAAACATTTTCCTCATTAATTGTCACATCTTCTTCAGGCTATGCTAGTCCCATGCATTTTACAGAATGCACAACTGTAGCTCTTAAAATTAGAAATGTATTTTATTTTGCATCAGTGAGACAGATGTCTTACAGATGCGATAAATAATTTAGCACTTATCAAACTTTTACATCTGGTTTGCTGTTTTCAAATATATATGTATATATATATATATATATATATATATATATATATATATATATATATATATATATATATATATATATATCTTCTGACACACTGTGATTAAGTCACTAGTTACATAAACAGCTGTTACAAGTTCTACAAGTTCTCCCTCGTTATACTGTGTATCTCTGAAAGAATTTTTTAAGTAAAGTAACTATTTCTGTCATTTGCTTTTGTACAAAGATATGATGTTCTGTGTAGCTATAATTTAGGAAGTGTGAGGAGGAATATCTAAGCATTGTGCACGTCACATATTCATTGAGGCATCAGTAATGTCTGATAATACATTTATTTTGAGTTCTTTATGTTATTACTAACAGAAAATTCTTTTGCAATGTTTCTTGTTTCCAGAGTGACATAATTGATACAGCTGCAACATGGTTTGCCTAATCTCATTCCATTTAAAGTGAAATCAATTGAGACTAGGTTTTCCTTGAGTTATTAACAAGTGTAGCTATACTACAGAAGTTCAAGTGCTCTGGGAAAAGCAAAATACCCAGTTTTAACTTCACAGGATGTTTAAATGTCTGTACAAATTATAAAAGAAAGTACATTTCCTCTGTCATGTTAGGTAGGTTAAAACATATGTTCATTTACTACTTAAACTTTCTTCATCATTTAGGGCAGCTGTTAGATAATTATAGTTCATTAAAATATCACATTATGCATTTATTTTAATATATTGCTGCTTACTTTCCTTTTGAGACATGCACCATACTTTAGCAAATAAAAATATTACAGTAAAAGCCTAAAGACCTTCTGCTTTGAATGACAAGATTGACTTTCACTTGCTCATTATTTATTTATTTGGTGGATAAACTCACTAAAGACAAGGGCCCTTTATCAGAAGCATCCTGGGAACAGTTAGATTAATTGACTTGCTTGGATTCACAGTTTCCAATTATTTTTTCAAAGGCAAGCACTCTGCAAACTTCATGTGTGAGGCTTTGCCCCTACTTCTCAACTTATTTAAATATACTAATTCCGTAATTACACAACTTAAGGGGAAAGCACAGTCTATACAAATTCATATGTTGAAAATGTCTGGGCGTGATTCTGTAGGGAAAGAAATGCAGCAACATTCTACAAACTGCAAAAGAGGAATATATACTCTCTGATTTGAAACATCTTCATAATTAACAATCATTTTTATAGTGTACTTTGCCCAATATTCCCTTACTAATGCACACACACACACACACACACACACACACACACACACACACACACACACGCACACGCACACACACACACACACACACACACAGACATTTTGAGTGAATGATTTTTATCAAGTAGAGTAGTCACTAATGATGGTAATACAGAGAGAGGAATACATACACAGTAAGTTTAGTTAGGATAGTAGTGAGTCAGCCAGCTGGGACAGAGAATTGATAGATCTATTATTTAAGAGATGAGCATGGAGGTTTCTCTTAAATGTAAGCTTTTGCTGTATTTCCCTAAGTGGATACGGACTGGGTATGGTAATCCATATCTTGGAGATGCAAGTGGAGTACAGAGCGTCCATTGACAAGTTCTGGAATTTCGTTTGCTTTTCTAGGAATTTATCTTTACGGCAGAGAGGTGAGCTACAGTAATACCACTGCAGGAGGGTATGGTGAAGGGTGGTGAAGTAGAGAATCAACATTGTTGTTGGTTTTTTTTTTTACTTTCTGCCCCCTGGCTTCATTTTAATATTCACTGAGACTTCTATATTTATCACTGTGTTGATTTCTTCTTCTCTTTTTTATTTTCAACATGACTGCAAGTTTCTTTAAAATACCTTCTTTATCCAAGGTGCAACTATATGTGTCATGTTTACCTGCCATTACTCTTAATGTTTTTTTGCTGTTCTCAGTATTTAGCCTGTTATGTAACATTTAGTTTTTGCTAGTTATTTGTAATGTTGCAAACATTTATAGTGGACGTGATTTTTGCATTTCAAACACTTTACTCACAGCAAAGGACCCTCATATGTATAATGTGTTTTATATTTCAATCTATTTTCTATTCACACACACACACACACACACACACACACACAGACACACACACTCACATTTGTGTGTATGTCTGGATACATTTCACTCTTCGGAATCAAAAGTTGCTCAACACAATAGACTGCTTGAAAGCTTTCATTTCGGAGTGCTATAGATGTTGAAAGAAGGAAGAGGGATTGCATGTGGTTAAAGTATGTGTGGATTTTGGAGTTAAAGCCAAAATGCTTGGTTGCTATGAAAATGTCTGAGTGTGGTGAACATGTGTGTGCACAACTTTGTTGGCTAGACTTAGAGTAAGGGCTAAGGAAGGGGACAGATTTATTGTGCTATGCATGAATGTTTTGCAGTATGAGATGTTTGTCTGAGTTTTTTGTGTGGTGGTAGTGTTAAGGAAATAGTTTTCCTTGGGTAAGGTGAAGGGTTTGGGATACAGTTAGCATTCATTAGTAACGTGGGAGCTTTTCTTACCAATGTATGCTAACTTTAACTGTAAAATGGCAACTGGCCTTAACCACAGCCATATACCTTGTCTTAGCAAAGCTTTTTCTGTAATACTACTGCTATTCAGATAAAGTGCATCTAGATTTGGAAGTAGGGTTTTGGTTACCTGAATTTTCCTGTCAGTAAGAGCACCAATCATCATTAATATATGTATTACATTTAGCATGCAGAAGTGAATTTTTGTTGTTTGTATTATTGCAGTCTATGCATCTTTGGAGTGTGTGCAGACAAATGTTTTGTGTATTCCTATAGCTATATCTATATATCGATTTATCTATATATAAATATATCTGTCTCTATCTATTATCTATTATCTATTTATATATATATATATATATATATATATATATATATATATATATATATAATGGAAATATCTAAATGTCTAAGCATCAATGTCTGTTACACTGATACAAAATAATGAAAACAAAAATTAAAAAAATTAAACTTCACGTCACTCGCACAGAGACAGAATCTTGCAGCATGCAATCATAAAACAAACAGTCAGATTCAGTAAAGCCTACATAGTCCATTTACACTGTGTGCATGTTGGAGCTCGGTGTGCAAACAATAGCTCATCATTTTGTATTCAATAAGTCGCTCTACATGGTATCAAGATAAACACCATGGCATGCAAATTACACCATAAGCAGCTGGATTTTATGCTAATCAACCAACCCAAGATGGAGGAGCTAATCAACAAGCTGTAAAGCAATAATGTAGACTCAATGTTATTTTTTTCTGTGAATTCCAAAATGTATTGGAATACAGCCATGGAAAGGAGTCTACACAGAAACAATGTTAGGGGCTGCTGTTGCTTTAATTCACATGTATGTGCAACAGGCTATGCTGCTGCTAACAGACCAAGGCCAAGATGGAGAAGATTTTTCAGACCCCAGTAACTTATCACAATCTACATGATGTAGCAATTGTAGAGCACTACAGAATGGATAGAGACATATTACAGAAACTCTGCAACCTCTGTTGTCCTCTACTCAGAGCCAGGACAAACCAAGGGGAACCCATCAAAGTGGAGAAAAAGGTATAAGTAGCACTTAGAATCTTAGCTACAGGTACCCTTCAGAGACCAACAGGGGACATGCTGAGAGTGTAAAAGGGATCAGCATGCAGGATCTTCCATCAGTTCTTGAATGTTATGCTCCGACATGCTAGTGACCACATATAATTTCCCCATACTCCTGACGATAGGGCCAGCAATATGCAGGATTTCTACCCTGTAGCACACTACCTTGAAGTACTGGGTGCTATAGATTGTACACAAATAGATATTAAGGCACCACCTGGAGAACAGGGAAGGATCTACATTACTAGAAAGGGCTTTCACTCTATTAACTGCCAAGATGTGTGAAATGCCAAGGGAATCATCTTAAATGTGTGTGCTGGCAATCCTGGCAGTTACCACAACTCACATATCTGGCAAACTTCCCAACTGTATCAATTGTTCACTAGGGGGATATCCCACAGGGTCATTTACTGGGTGATGCAGGTTATGCACTGGAACCATAGCGAATGACACCCATCAGAAATGTACTCACTCCCGCTGAAGAATGCAATAAAGAGGAACATGTTCAAAACAGAAATATCATAGAGCGTGTGCTTGGACTGCTGAAATTGCAGTTCCATTGCCTAAGTACATCCTAGGGAGCTCAGAATTACAATCCACAGACATGTACTGACATATTCCCAGTAAGTGTCATGATACAGAACATCATCCTGAGAAAACAGCTTCAGCAGGATTAACAAAGGGAAGGAGCACATATCCCACCACCAATGCCAAGGTCACCACACCACATGCAGGTGAAGAATCAGAGGGCTAATCAATCAGAATGTGTTGTAAACTGTAGCAATCTTCAGTCCCCCCCCCCCAAAAAAAAAAATCTTGTGAAAAAGAAGTAACGTATTGATTTAAATTGTTTCACTATACAATAATATTCAACAACTGACATACAAAAGCCTTCCTGGAAGCCCCCCCCTAGGACATACTTGCTGTCCCTGAGACACTAGCACCAATGCCAAGGACATGCCATTCTGCACTTTCCTGGGAGCTGTCTGGATCCCTGAGAGGGGACAGGAACTTTTCATTTGGTGTTAGTGGTGGCTCTGTAGCAGTTTCCCCCTGGTACCCATCTGATCACATTTCAATGCAGATGAGATCACGTCAGTGGCCCTGTGGCACACCTGATCATATGGCTTACTGTGCAGACCCACTGCATTAACACTTGTGACAATTTGCTGCCAAATATGCATTCTGCTTGACAATCTCCATGTCTGCTCTCAAGCAGGAAAGCACCATGTTGCCTAAAACTGTCAAGAATTACCTACTTCTCAGGGTCAGTGAAGGGTGGTTTTCAAGGATTGTGATGCCTGGGTGGCAGAGTCCTAGGTGTCCTAAAAGACAACAGAAGGATAATACACATAAGCATCACATACCTACAAAATAATTCTTTCCAGATAAAACAGAAAAGGGTAGCATTTCATTATTACTCACTGGAGAAACTTAAAACACGAAATTGAAGGAGTTTATATATAATGATGGTACTGGCAATTTGATTGTTGATCAGGTTGTGAATTCAGAAAATTACTTTGTTTTATATAGCTATTCTGATAAACCACTTCCTAGGGCACATGCCCATTTGTTTAGTAAACGTCTTTCTTTTGTACCGGCAAGTAGAGCCAATGTTACAAGAGCTATTATTGATTTAAAAATGTGTATAAGAAAGCTAAATTTGAGGCTATGGTTTAGTGGCAATGATAATGGGGCAAACAGGTCTGGTTTATATAGACCTAGTACCTTTAACCTCCCCCCCTTCCCCATACATTAATTGTTGCAGAGTTTCGGAAATCTTTGTGAAATGGATATCAGGGATATTTGCCAACAACAGTGCAGGAATAATTACTGCAACATGAGCAAGACGAAATGGCATTTATTGTACGACATAATAGCTGATTTAAAGCTTTGGGTTTTGAAGCCAGATAAAGATGGAAGATTGGTAGTAATGAACCAGGTATATTAGTCAAGCAGGATGAATGCTTTACTCATGGATGAGACCTATGAGGCTGTTTCCAGGAATGAAATTAACGTTTCCTTTTCTAAAATTGATATGGTGTTACAAGATATGTTCTTGGAAGGCCTCATTGCTAACACTGAGTTAGAATTCATGATTAATTGTAAACCTGTGACTGCTAGTATTTTTGGTATTCCAAAAATACATAAAAGCATCTGTAGCCCCCCTTTTAGACTGATAGTAGATGCTAAGAGGTGTAAAACATTTTATATTGCAAAGTTTTTGGATATGGAGTTAAAGAGTGGGTTAACTAGTATACCACATATTTATAAAACTCCTGGCAATTTCTTAGGATACTAAATGAGGTGGAATGTTGACCCAAGTCTATATTTTTACTACTGATGTCAATAATTTGTTTTCCATGATTCCTCATGATACTGAGTTATATTGGTTTGAATAACAACTGACTAGGCATACCAAATTGGACACCAATCATATTTATGTGATGGTTACCCTGATGAAATTGGTCTTGAAAAATAATTTGATATATTTTGTGAGTCAGCTCTTCAAACAAATCTCTGGTGTAGCTACAGGTGCGGAATGTGCTCCAATGTTTGCAAATTATGTAATCTTTGAATGGGAGGAAAGATATGTGTTTAATAGTCTCTATGTTGCATGTTGGGGTATGTATACCAGATTTTTGGATGACATCTTTCTTCTATGTAGTGATTCCTTGGGCAAACTGCAGCAATTTTTTGAGCATATTAACAATATAGTGTTATTTTTTTTACCTTTCCTATGTATATAACTACAATGAAACTGCATTTTTGGAGGCACTTATTAGAAAGGATTTGGGTATGAATGGTTTTGTATCTAATATTAATCAGAAACCTACATTTTGTAATTCCTACCTTCATTTTTCAAGTTTACATCCATTGCATAAAAAAAAAAAAATCAGTGGTCGAAGGTCAACTGGTAAGATTAGCCAGAAAAGTGTCAGATAACAGCACTTTTCTTATATAATGTGGTAAGTTATTGGTTATGTTTTTGGTTACAGGTTACCTGGGTGAATTTCTGATGGATATTAAAACAGAAGTTGTAACAAAGGGGTTTTTACATCCATTTTAAGTAATGGTAATGTGGTATAGGAGCCTCCTCAGAAGGATGATAAATGGAACAAAATATCTTTGTTACCACATATTGTTTTGATACTCCAACCATTTTGTAATCCATTAAAAATCATTGGAGGTTATTTTTAAGTGCATCCGAGTCTTGGATAAAGTGGAGGTGAAAACCCATTGTTGTATATAAAAAAATACAAAACCTTTAAGAATTGGATAGAGAATGGGATAACCTATAAGTTTACCTCTAGAAAAATGGAAACCTACAAATGTGGGGCTTGCCCACAATGTAAGTATTTATTAGTAAGTGACACCATTGATATTTGAGATGTCCAGTATAGGGCTAGAGGCCATTATAATTGTACCTCAAATAGTGTGGTATACATAGCTCAGTGCCAGGATTGTCCCTGTTTCTATGTGGGTAAGACCTCTAGGAGGTTGAGGGATAGAATATATGAACATATGTTTGACATTAGAAAACAAATAACTAATGCTTCAAGCATATTTTCTCCTTTCCTGCTCACAAATTATGGGTTTTATTTTTACTCGATCATATTAAAACGATCCTCAGGATAAAATTTTGGATGAGCATTTAATTGTTAGGGAATTACACTGGCAAATTAGGCTAAATGCAATACTACATCCTGGTTTGAATGATTCATGTTCTCTGGGTGCTCTTTTAAAGTTAAAATATTATGATGTTAATTAATAATAATATTTTTTAAGTTGAAACATCTAGGTATTTAACTAAATTATTCAGTTTTAATGGTATAAGTGGTTAAGTTAAGTTAACAAATGCCCTACACTGACCACCTCAAAAACTCCAGCTTTACTCCATAGCATATCGCCTACTCAGAGGTGATCTCTGCCTAACATATAAAGCTATGTCAAACCCAGAGCTGTTGGACATGCTACACCTAAAGAAATCCCAATCCCTCCGAGCTACATGCTCTAGGGACCTAAACCTTGTCACCACAATAAACAGGACATGCTGGAGGGATAGATTCCTATCCCAGAGACTTCCCATACTCTGGAACAGGCTACCCATCTATGTCAAGCAAAGTTCTTCATTAGCACTCTTCAAGAAAAATCTTGATGAGTGGATGGGAAATAGGAAATACACCTTTGGGATAACTTCTGTGTCTCTGCTCGACAGTGGCACAGGAAAATAACTTTCTTGGGTGGCGTAAGACAGGGAACCTTGTTGGCTAGGCTTACGAAGGCCCTTGGGCCGATAGCCTAATACCTACCTATGAACCTAAGTCAAAAGGAAATTGTAAGGGTGGTGGCTACATGATGTTTTAGTAGCATTTTTATTGGTTGTTTTAAGTTTATAAATGAGGGGAGAGTAACAGGAGAGTAACAATAGCAACATATCCTTGTTTGTGCCATAACAGAAATGCAGCTTTGCCCTTCCCCCAAAAGAACAGTCAAAAGACACATTTTGCTGACAAACTGTTTTTGAAATGGTAACTGTTCTGTTGAATGAACTGTCCCTGAAAGTTATGTACAGATTTGTTTATTTGCATTTGTTTACCATGATACTCCACTGGGTCTTGAGAGTCTGTTTTCAGTGGAGGGCCATGGAGAATAGCTCCAAAACAAGTAATAATATGTATATAACACTGAACGTTCCATTTTAAGGTATTGCCTATCATGTATACCTGTGAAATGTCCTGACAAACACGCCCATGCCACCAGTACACTTCTAACTAATGCATATAGATAAAAGCGTAAAAGCTTTTGCTTTTGCTAATTAAAATATATATATTAAACTATTATACAGTTTTTTTCTTAATTACATTCCAGCATATGCACTATGTACGTTACAAAATTCAAGCATACTTTCTCATGTTCAGTAATCCTCTGTGGAGATATATCCCAAAGCAATAGCCTCTTTTCTGTATTATCCACATAAAGAAGTCTTTTCAAATTCAGTTTCTCTAGCTGCACTGTTGCCTTTTTATGGTATAGATTCAGGGCTGTCAGCATGGTGAATATGCAAATCAGGTGTGAGCTCATTAGAATTGCTGAATTCCAAATACTTGGCTCCATGTTGTAAACATAATACAGGCACTCCCTCAGTGTTTGTTTTTAATGGATTGCAACTGTGAATCATTGCTGGTTGGGAGAAGGAAAATATAACAACAATACAGGCTGCCCTACATCCAGTGGGTGTGTCAGGTTAGACTTACAAAGTGTTAGACATAATTTTGTCAAGGTTCAAAATGTAAGTAAGTAGTACACAATTCACAGGTTTATTTATTTATTTATTTCCAGTTTGATAACTGGGGAAGTCCACTGGGCTCGAAAGCCCGTTTTCAGTGGAGGCCCGGGGAGAAAAGCTCCATGATAATACAATGAAATAATACATTGCACACAAAAATACAAGCATACATTGATGATAATACATTGTACACAAAAACACAGCAGAAGGACTGTAAACTAATACATTATACACAAAAACACTCTGAGTTCTAATAGCACAATATTTTAACAAATCTTCAAAAATGAGGTACATTAGGCAGTATACATAAGAAAATCTTGTTTTTATGCAACTGTAATGTTAAGTGAAGTAGGAAAGAAGAAGGAAAATATAGAATGAGTTTGAATGCAAGAGCAGGAATGCATAGGAGAAGCGAAGGAGAAGCAAAAAGTTTAAAGGAGAAGAGAGGTCAGGAGGAAGATAGCAGAAAAACAGATAGAGTAGTGATCCTTTTATGATAGAGACCAGAAGAACACCTTAAGAAAAAGGCAAAAAGATTCAAATGTGAGACTAAGCATACAAGTGGGCAGAGGGAAGAGAGCACTTAAAGGAAGTAAAGGGTTTAGTCAGGGAGGGGGGAGGAGATAAGAGGAAGAGGGAGGGGAGCTAAGGACTGAGTCTGAAGAAGGGGAACCAGGGGTGGGGGAGAAAGGAACTAGGATGAAATAAGATCTAGGTAGGAAGTATACAATTACATTTCCAATTTTGGGAAAGGTGAGAATGGAGAAGGGATTTGAACTGTTCATAGCTTGTAGTGACTCTTAGGAGGGAAGGAAGTGAGTTCCATTTCTTTGCTGTAATGTAAGAAAGTAGGAGTTGGCCAGGGGGTCGTTTGGGTCTGTACACAGATATAAGATTTTGGTGGCTAGATCTTAGGGGCCTTGGAGGAGTATATATGGTCAAGCTATTGGATAATGCAGGGCAAGCAGTAGGGTTAAAAATTAGTTTGTGTGCAGTAGTAAGTTGGAGGAAATCGAGTTGATTAGGGAGTTCTAGCCATTGGAGCCTACGGAGGCAGATGCAATGGTGTGTAGAATGGGGGGAGTTAGTAGCGAATTTGGCAATTTTATAGTAGCAACTTTCAAGTTTTGAGGAGATAGAAGTGGTGAGATTAGATAGAATAGGGGCACCATACAGTAGAGAAGGGAGAAGGTAGGTCGTGGCAAGAGTTTGTTTTGAAGATGGAGTAAGAAAGTTAGCATTTCTATAGAGCATACCGAGTTTCTGATGAGTTTTTTTATATCTATTTGAATATGATTATTAAAATTCAGGTGTTCAGGTTCTATTCATTAACATCCTACCACCCCTTCATTTGATGACAGAGGCATACGACATTATTGCCATTTAATATCCTAACATATTCTAAGGACAATGATACAAAATGGCTTACAGACTGCATGTTTCAGATTATGGGTCAGTTAACAGAAGAAAGACCAACAAACACATAGAGGTAAGACAGAGCTGTACATTTGTAAGCAATACTCATAACTGGTTGTGCAATCACTTAGTGCACTACATCCAAAAATAATAAATGTACAAATAACAGTTGTATGGTTTCATATTACTGTAGATGATGTTGCAGATGGTTGTATGCATAATGATTTAATTTCCTTACTGCAAAGCTGTTTGTGAGGCAAAGAGGATAAAGCATTCTTTCTGTGTTTGTTGGAGTGGCAACTCAAATCCAGATCTATGTATAAATATCTCATGTATACCAACATTTTCTAGTGCGTATGTCATAGATGACTTTTCCTCATTTCAACTACTTGTCCCCTTTTTTATTTTGTGCCAGAGTTTGAGTGATGCTGTGCTTAGCAGAAATGCAGGAAATGGACAAAAATGAATGTCAGGTTTGGCTGTGCTTTTCTCATTTGTGTGAAGTGCAGCAGTGTGCAAATTGGACTACTGGGCTACCCAGTAAGCAGATAGAACATCTGCAAACAGGGCATCTGTAAAAGGCCAAACTTCAAAAACACTACATTGTTGCAGTTTCTTTATTTTATCTCACAAATGCACTTAGCAACACTGTGCACCATTGCACAGCAGTTAGCAGCGTTCCCCAGCAGCTGCAGCCATCGAACACCTTTAGACAGGACTCAGGCAGCCACTAATTGAAACCAGATACATTCTATTAGTTCTGTTGGGCACTGCACAAACTCATTAAGTGGTGTTGTGTGGCAGTTGACAAAGAAACCTTAAGAATGCTTAGAAAAATTAAGAAATTTCATGTAACTAGTCTTGTGGCAGCAGTTCTTATTTATAGTGCTGGAATACAAATGATTGTGGGTTCTAGTACAGGATGTGCAACATACTTTTACTGTTGTGACAGTGCATGCAGTTTATAACAATGAACTGAAAAATAGACAAGTGTTGTTTCAACATTGTTGTGGCAACAGGTGTAAGTGTAGGACTGCTATACATATGGTTCTGGCTCCTAATACAGGATATTCCATACATTTTTACTGTTTTTCCACTACCTATTATATTCACTGTCACTTATAACACTTTAGATAGTGGAGCTAACATGAATTGTATGTATGAGGGATGATACACCGTTATTGTGTTTTCAGATGTATCACGGAGGGTATACTGTGTACTATATTTAATTAAGTATAATTTTGCTATCTGGACTTGCATGGCCTTCACAATTAACTAAGACACATACACACATAGATGTGTAATAGCTCAAATTATCACCTGCATTTATGTATGATTCCTGACTATGTCTGAGCAGCACTTCTGTTGCATCGATGGAAAATCAATGTGTGGAAGAAAATGCTTTGTCCCTTATGCCTAAATTTGAATCCCACACTGTAAAAATAAATTTTCCTCAGTGTGTAAAGACAAAATAAAAATATGTCAAGTCATTAAACTTATGCCCCAGGCATGGCTGGCTTTGGAGAGGAAGGTGCACACTTTAGACCACTGATGTGGGTTGTCCAGAAGTCCAGGTATACTTACTGGACTCCTGGTAAAGCATCAAAGCTATAGGCCTCTGCAGGGGGACTATTGTGGCTTCCAGTACAAGTCTGAGGTGTGAAATAGTTTGGCCCAGGTTGTATCTAGTGCCACTGGTATCCCACACACTGAACAGCAATGTAGGCATCATTTTAATGACCTATGCAGGAGAAAAAGTGATACTCTCAACCGTGGGTTGCAGGAATTTGAGATTGCAGACATCCCACAGCTGTGTATGTGTGACAATAAGACATTACTTGTAAGACTTAGAAAGCTAAATATAGACAAGACTGGTATGCAAAATGATCTTCTCTTCTTTTCTGTTCTATTCCCAGTTCCCACCCTACATGAGTTCAACTGTCAGGCATATGCTGCTTGGTTGGAGAGACTGAGGGAAGCAAGTGATATGTATGCAGCAGAAGAGAAGTGTTATTGTAATATTAAAGGTTACATTTAGCTTTTTTGGTCTTTTATAGAGTTGCATCAAGCTGAGCATGCATATCCCAATTGTAAAAGAAAATATGCATCCATTAGTCTGTAGCAAAAAACAATTGTAAGAGGCCAAAATTAGACTGTCAGTAGATGCTGTGGGTTCAAATACTATGATTCCCAACTATACAATACTGTTATTTCTTTAATAATATTTATATTAAATTAAAAACTGTATACCAATGGCACAAATACCCTTCTGTAAACTGTAATCTGTATAACTGAAACATGCATATGTGCAATATATGCACATTTCAAGGATTACTTTCAACAGTCTGTAGTATAGTGTGAATTTGTTAGGAAGTATACTTAAATGTAATACTTCAGATAAAAGAGTTATATTATTGTGTTAATGCACAGTATGTCACATATGATTGTATTAATTTTATCTCTTTTTTTCTCTCACCCCAACTCTTATCTCTCCTTTTTTATTTTCTGTTATATGTTGTCAAAATGTCTCCATGTCATCTATGTGTACCACATCACTAAATTCCACACAGCACAGCGAGGTAGGCCAGCCTGCCCCCGCTTTACCTACTCCAGCACCAATGCCCAGCATATCTGGGGACCAACCTGGCAGCACTGCCTCTGGTGCCCCTGTACTACCTGTTCCCTCAGGTAGTACTGCCCTTGAAGCTGGTACAATGGTATCCTCCAGGGTGAGTGGCAGAGGTTCTGACTTCATCACATACAGGTAGTTGCCAGGCATGGTGCGTATGTTTGTGCACCTCAGCACTGGTATACACCTATTCCAGATGGCGAGGTTATTCTCTCTCATAGTCTGTAGGAGTGGGAGACATCAAGTGCTCCAGCTGCCAGTGGAGTAAGGGGACAGTGATGACAATTCAGTGGGTGAGTACTCGATTCTCCCTGTGTCCAAGCTTGTTGTCCATGATCCTGCATTATCCCCTCCCTCACCCCAGTCATGGTGTCTCCAACCTTTTATGTCAATCACTATTCCTGTATCTTGTCTTGTTTGTCTTGTATGTTTGCATTTACTTCCTCGCCTATCCAACTTTCCTGACCCAGACATACCTATGTTCCATACTCAGCAGTCCTCTCTGAATTTAAAAAAAAAAATGAAAAATGGGCACCTGTCCCACAAAAAAAAATTATCCCATATATAGCTCTCCATTTTGCATACTTGTCTTCTTGACACACTTGATGCAGTCCAATTGGCTCTACAACATGACTGCATTGTTGTAAACCCTCTTTGTGAAGGTGACATTCCAAATATATATATGCCATACATACCAGACAACTAGCTTGTATTGATCATAATGTTGCATACAGGTTTACCATTGTCCCTCCTAACACCTCCAGGAGATATTAAGTTGCCAGGACAGTGTGCGTTATTACCCACATAGAGTGCAAATGTGTCATTATAGTTGTACAAGTGTGTTTGTGCAGAATCATCTCTGATCTCTCTAAATCACATATGGTATGTCAGAGACATGGGGTTACTGGTGGTATTATTCTGATATTGTCCATTATTGTGCATGCTTCTTTTAATGTTATCCATGAGCCTTTACCTGTGTCCCACTTACTGTAGCCCTCTGTTAAGATTACACTCATATTCAGACAAGTCATTTGCACAGCTTCACAATACTCACCCTACCCTAATTGTATGTCAGATCCCTGATAGATGTCCTCTTTATTATTCATGTAACAATGATTGTCTGACACAAATATTCTCCTCATTGTTATGTCACCTTGTGTGATAGTCACATAATACACATTTTCACTGTGCTGTTCCTACTGCATCATATCATCATATTGTTATGTGATTGGTGTCACTGCTATAACCGTTTTCTATTGACATACCCTCATCTGTTGTACATTAGGTTGTTTCATCTGTCTTCTTTCCCCATGTTCATTCCTACAGTTCATATGTGTGTCCCAATTCAATACACACACTTCCCTGAGTATTTATTTTACTTGGCCATATATGTACTGTTACAGATCATTTACACAGCCTCAGTACAGAATGCCAGGAATGGGATATCACAATACTTTGCTCTGTAGATATACTGGCCTGTACTGTGTTTGGACTATATACTTGGCATTTATATCTCTCAACAGTCCAGATTTTCACAGAATGGCCAACTGTGTTTCTTATCAAATTTGTGGCTTTCTGCCATATCACTGGGATGATCTCATGAATTATATGACTCTATAATTACATGCCTTTCAGTTTCAGACTTCAAATCTTTCAGAACATGTATCTAAACACAACCCCCTAGCTATTCTAACACATTTCTATAGGGCAAATATGTCCCTATTTCCGAGTCATTGCACCCCCATTATGTTGGCCTTTGACCAGATGTCTTGCTCCAAGACGTTGAGAGCTATCTGTGAAGACCTGGTGATTACTGTGGTATTCTGTGCAAAACCGAGGACCTCCAGTGCTCTGATTTAAACAGGAGTGCTATCCATGTTTGCTTACATGGTGTCCTGGCTGGCAACATTCAGTGATAACCTCACTTATTTATGTTTAAATGTGGTGGGCGGTATGAATATGCAATGAGTGCTGCTATACACCTCACATTACTACACGTACATGTAAACTCCATGTAGGCTTTGAGTGAAGCTTACACTAAGTTTATTGAATCCCACTGAAAGTTTTTTGGTGCACAACAAGCACTCCTGCTGCTTATATATTCCATCTTCAAAACTGCACAATTCCAGGAAAAGGCCATAATCCCCTGACCTTGCTAGTAACCTGATCTCACTCAACTGTTGATCAGTTGTTTTGTTCAGGCAATTCTGCTGAAAAAAGAGCTCACAACTATTCCAACAGTCAACCTAAGTGATATCTGCCATGCATATATATATATATATATATATATATATATATATATATATATATATATATATGTGTGTGTGTGTGTGTGTGTGTGTGTGTGTGTGTGTGTGTGTGCGTGTGTGTGTGTGTGTGTGTGTGTGTGTGTGTGTGTGTGTGTGTGTGTGTGTGTGTGTGTGTAAATATATACACATATGTTGCTTGGTTCACTTTTATTAACTTCTATTTTTTGCAGACCTCAGTCTTATTTGCCTGATTTTCTGATATGTCAAGGGAACTACCACAATGTATTAGCTAATCTAAGGGCATTTCTTGTTTATTTAATATGTCTACTTTAAGCATAATTGTGTTAGTTGAGATGAGGTCTCTGTATTACTTTTAGTAAAATATTCTCTTTAGTGCACTCAGCCTGGTTTAATGTATCATGAGGGCATGTTTTTTCTTTTGCCTGACATTAATGAATTTATATTTTACAAACTACATGTTTTTGTGCTCAAAGGAAGTGCTTACTTTGGATCCAGCCATCTTTTTCTACAATTGCTTGCTTTGCACCATCCAGTTACTTTCAAGGTACTTCCAAAAATAATGTTGTGTATTGGTCTTCTGCAGTAGAACATAGAGATATAGGTTCATAGGTGTGTACTAGGCTAATGGCCCTGGAGCCTTTACAAGCCTAGCCCATAGGATTACCCTGTCATCGTGCCACCTGACCTTAGTTCCCAGTGCCTCTGTTGAGTAGAGCCACTGGAGTGATCCCCAGGGTGAATTTTCTATTTCCCATTCACTCATCAAGATTTCTCTAGAAGAAGGCCAGTGAGGTGCTCTGTTTGACATGTATGGGAAATCTATTCCATAGCATGGGCAATCTCTGGGTTATGAACCTGTCCTCCAGCATGTTCTGTTGATTGTGGTAATGAGGTTGAGGTCACTGGAGCATGTGGTGTGGAGGGATTGGGATTTCCTTAGATGTAGCATTTCTAACAGAGATGGGTCAGACATGGCTTTGTAAGTCAAGCAGAGATCGCCTCTAAGTAGGTGATATGAGACCGAAAATAGTTGGAGTGTTTTGAGTCTGTCCATATAGGACAAGTGTTTAAGGCCTAGTATCCTCTTTGTGAGGTACTTTTGTGGCCTCTCCAGTTGTTTCAGGTGTCTAGCGTGGTACATGCCAAATGGGGCATTGTACTTGATGATTGGCCTAATGAGTGAAGTGTAGAAGGAGACAATGACCTCTTTCTTCCTGGATGCAAAACCCTTAGTAATGAGGTGTGCCACATAGAAAGACTTTCTGACTACAGTGTTAATGTGGTGGTGAAAAGAGAGGTTGCTGTCAACCTGTGTTCCCCTGATCACTTATAAAGTGGACTACCGTCAATGTGGTAATTCATAGGAAATGAGTTTTTCCCAAAGGGGATGATGACACATTTTTGGAATTGAGCTTAAGGCCATGGTTCTGACACCAGTCATTGGTCTCAGTGAGGTCTTTCTATAGGATGCCAACTTCACTTGAGGAGTTAATAATGGCTCCCAACTTACAATCGTCTGTTAACTTTGTCAGCCAAAGTTCCTTCATGTTGGCCTGGACTCCTGAGAAGTAGCTACCAAACAGGAGAGGACCCAGGGCTGATCCCTGTGGGACTCCACTCATGACTGGTCAGCAATCTGACTTGGAGTCAGCTACTTTCACACTGTGGATTCTATCTGTGTGCCAGTTTGCAACCCACCTAGTGATATAGGGGTTGATGCCTAGCTTGACTCCACATTTTTCTTTAGTGTTTTGGCTAGACATTTTCAAGTTAAAAGTAGTGAGTTGAAGCAAAAGTTGAATGTGCTTAAAAGTAAGATGATTTTACATTGTGGCATTTTGACGCCCAAAGGGTTAACTTTAGAGGTAGATTATGTTTAGATTGATATTTAGGTATGTTTTTCAGATACTTATGTTTATACTATCAACTGTTTAAAGTGTTGGAAATGTTCTAATATGTTATGAAATGTTGTGATATAAATATAGGAATAATTAAAATAGTTAAAATAGGAAAATGTATCTATTAAATATGCATGGATCACTTTACGGGATTATAGGCAATGGGAGATGTTTATATATAAGTTTTATGTATAATGTGTATACGTAATGTTCATATATATAATCACATAAATCAAGTTTATACATATTTTTATATTAATGTATTAGGTAATGTGGTAGTTAATCGATTAATTAATTGATGGTTTTACCTGATATAAAAGTAGGATGTGTTTGATTGTATGTATCCTTGAAGGCGAGAAGCCGAGGTACCAGATGAACTTATTGTGAAGTAAAGAAAGTCTACTACCTTTCTATGTTTTTTTTTTTATTAGTTTGAATTGAAGAGTTTTTTGTAATACATGAGTAGTTTTCCCAGTTAATGGAGGGGTAGTTGAAGTCGCCAAGTATGAGAGTGTTAGGTTGGACCCTAATATTCTCCAGGGTGCTTAGGAATGTGGAGTGTGAGGCTTGGGACACGGTTGGGGACCTATAACAGGCTGCAATGTTAACTACACCTGAAGTATCTCTGATGCATTATGTTGGACTACCAGTCTGGAGGTGTGCGCATCCTTTATGAATATGGAAACACCACCACCTTTGGAGCTTCGGTCCAAGTTCTGGGGCCAAATGTGTGGAATGAGTTATGTTGGGTAATGCAGATGTGCTTTCTGCTGCCTTGAACCAAGTCACTGTTACAGCACAAATGTTGAAGTTCTCCATTTTAAGGAGTGCTTCAAGTGAGGGCATTTTGAGATTTAGACTTCTAGTGTTGAGTAGCATTTGTTTGTAGCTGTTATAGTGGTAATTTGATCTTTGGAAAACCTCCTAAAAAGGCACTATAGTGGTGGCAAGAGCCTTGGCCAGTATCCAGAAGCCCAGTGATGACAGATGCAGGCCATCCTTGGCAAAGCATCGAGGTCTATCAATCATGTCATCCCAGGAAGACAAATACTGGATCCCCTTACAATGATATTAGAAGCTTAGCCAATTATTGAAATCAATCATTTTCTGCTTGTACTGTGGTATCGTTCTGGGTGATGGTAGGATGCTGCTCAGGGCTAGGTCATACCCACCTGGGCTGCATAATCCGAGAGCTCCTCCATATTTTTTTTCATGTAGTCCAGGGAGGTACATCTCAGGTCATTCACACCCACATGTACAATGACAGAGTCATATTTGTACCTGTTGTTGAGAGACCTGAGTGCATGTGGTATTTGACGGATCCTGGCACCTGGCAGGCAGCTGACTATTACTTTCTCCTTATCGCATATATAGACATGGATCTAGGACTGTTGAATGAAAGTTCAACAGTCCGAATCCACTATCACTGAACACATTTTAGCGAAAGCACTTTCACTGAAAAAGTGCTTTTGCTAAAGTGTGTTAAACAAACAAACAAAAAAAAAAAACATTAAATTAATGTTTTTGCAGGGGGGCAAGCCCCCCTGCACCCCCCTACTTTAATATTCTCAGTCCATGATCGCACTACAGTGGGAAAAAAGGAATTTCCCCTTATCCGCACCATAGTATGACCTCCGCAACAGGCATACTTAGTGCTTCTTCGATGAAAAGCACTTTCGCGTAAGTATGCCCAGCCGTTAGTAATTCGGTGAAAATTTCATTCGGGGATCAGTACGAATCCCATAAACATATACATACACACACAGACACATGCACACATGCACACACACACAACCACACACACACACACACACACACACACACACACACACACACACACACACACACACACACACACACACACACATTTTCTGTTTATCTATTTATGTGTCTATTTATCAATCTAGCTCTCTATCAATCTCTCTATCAATCTATCTGTGTTCCTCTCTGTCTCCCTACGTATCTATCTATCAATCAGTTTTTTCATGCATTAACCCTGTCCATACCATAGCTTCCTACCTTCATGATCATTATATGGACTTTTGCCAATCCTTGGGTAACAGTCTTTCAGATCATCTGTTCTTTGAGGGAACTTTAAGTGGCAGCCCTCGTCCTTGTGCCATGACAGTGATGTTCCTTATCAAGTCCTACCTTCATCTGCACTTTGTAATTCATCTCCAAGGATTTCATCCTCAATGGGCATTTGTATTACATATCCATGATTCTATATTCAGTATAATGAGGTGACCATGCCTGCTTTGTAGACTGTTCCCAATGATCCCTGACCTTCAGTTCAGATTCAGTCATTTGCAGCATGTTCAGACATTGTTCAGCATTATTCAGAAGAGAGGTGACCAGACTATGAGTCATCATTTGTCCCTTGCCCTATGACTGGTGCAAGATGTACCTCACCCACTGGTCAAGTTTGGGACTTCTCTGTCATAGTCATCTCTTTATCTTTGCACACCTACTCACTTCATCAATATCATGGTATATTATATGAATCTGTCAGTATCCAAAGGTTGGCAAAGGATGTCAGATTAAGGATGTCTGCATATAGCTTTTTCATGACATATGTATTTAAACTTCACACTCCTCTGGATTTAATAAACTCCATCTAGGAGCAGCATTATTCCTACATGGAGTGAATGGTGTCCATGTCTGCAACCCCCTCTTGGCAGTGCACCATGCATATTAATGAAGCCGTGCTACTGAGATGTAGCCATGTATATGGATAATGAATCAGTGCAGGGGGCTTGCTGCAGTAGTGCTCACAGATGTGTAACATGCCCCCTGCACTGTCAAAGTGCTGTACGCACTTTAAAAAAGAAATCAGTGTCTGTGGATATTGAAATAGTAAATGGGAAGTAAATTTAATGCATGGGGTGTGTGACAGGTACTGTAACACACCCCATGCATTGTGAAAGCACCGTACGGCAGTTTTACAATAGAAAACTTTATCCACATACACTGAAAATGAGAATGGGAAGTTGAATGTAATGCAGGGTGTGTGTGACAGGTACTGTCACATGCCCTTTGCATTGTGAACGTGTCATACGACACTTTACAATAAAGAAAGTGTCCTTGGATACTTCAATCCTCTCAACTTCTTAGAGCAAGAAATCTAGAGGAAGCCAATATAAAAATTGGGAAAAAAGCCCCAAAATAGGGATAGTTTTTAAATATTGTCCTTACAAACATGGAAAGTTGATAGAATGAGAAATCTTGCATTAGCATGGATTTTCTGACAAGTATGAAATGTGAAACTCAAATGTCTGTCATTATTTTCTAATTGCAGTCTTTAATTATTTGCCACTGATTTGCCAGGGAAACACAATCTCATGACAATCGGACCAAGAATATGAGGCACAAATCTGGACAACATGTGAAAATCTTTACAGTTGAGAGGATTAAGAATGTGGAGTCACGTCATGTAGGGGATGTGTCATAGTATCTGTAACAAACCCCCTGCATTGGAAAAGTGCTTTACGGCACTAAAACAAGAAAGAAAGTGTCCTCGGATACTTATTTAATAATGTGAAGGTTAACAGTTTACTTTTAAATTAATGTTTTTTTTTTCTTCTTTTTCCTTAAAGTTTAAGCATAGCGGGTTTGCGTGGAGTGGCACCTTGCTCAGCCGTGCTTAAACTTATCAAGAAGTATACAGCAATGTATAGCTGAAACTTGCAAATCTGTGTGATTAGCATCACAGCTTCATGTGTAGTAGATGCTCAGTTCAAATACCAAGACAGTCCATTCAGCTTTTACATGGGAAAGCAGTTTTATATTATTTTGTATTTTATTTAATGATGTAGTAATTAATACTTGTTAACCAGAGTAGTGTAGCTGGTCCAAATTCCTAGTGTCAGTGGAGATATGAGGTGGAAAACCCCATTTAAACACAAGTGTCCCATACAGTACAGTCACACCCCAAGGTAATGTAATGAAAGCACATAGGGGGAGGTCATGTAAATTATAAATGACTGGTTACTGATATTCCAAAATGAGCATGCAGATTGGTCAGCCCAATCAGTGTGCCTGTTGTAAATCCTAGCATATATAAAAATGGAAAAAGGTCCGGTCGCCCCAATTTTTTTCCATTGCTATGTACTATAATTTATTTATTTTTTTACAAAAATAAAAACAAGCTGTAATCCAGACTCCGGACATAGCAGAGAGACACTGAGAAAATACTAGGAAAATCAAGTACATTATTCAAAACTAAAGACACATACCTGATTTTCCTTGTATTTCCTCCATTTTCTGTCTCTCTCCTAACCCTAAACTGTCCAAAACTTTTTTTAATATTAAAATAAATAAATAAATGACAAAATGGAGCAACAGAGACCTTCTTTACTCCACTGCTTCCTTGCAAAGCAGTGATGCGCTGGGTATGCATGGGAATGGAAGTCTCATACACATGTGCAGTACATCAGAAAAAGCCCCAGGATTCCCGGCAAATGTGGAAGGACAGCATGGTGTGGTTATACAAAGACATTATTTATTTATTTATTTATTTATTTGCAGTTGGTTTACCAGGATAGTCCATCGGGCCTAAAAGAACCCGTTTTCAATGGAGTCCTGGGGAGAAAAGCTCCAAAAAACAGACATACAGAATAGGTACATACAATTGAAAAAGCTCTTAAAGCAAACCAACAGACAAGGTATAAACAATAGAGCTAAGATACTTATACAAATGTAAAAGAGAATACAGTCATTGCTTATGCATTTGAGGTACATTCAATAATACATCTTATTAAATGAAGTAAAATAAATGAGAGGTGTGTTAGGGTTTTAAAGAGGTAGAATTGTTTTGTTGTATAGTGTGGTTAGATTTGAAGGAAGTAATAAGTTATGTAGGCTTTGTTGAGTAGGAAATGATGAATGGAGGATGAAGAGTTCCATATTTTTATGATGGATGGGAACAAGAGCATTCCCATTGGGATGTAAGATGTGTGCGAAGAGATTTTTTGAACATATAAAGATTAGAGATGGTACGAATGGATAGTGGGAGTGATTTCCAAAGACGAGCTAGGTTAAAGGATAGTAGGTTTTTGCCTGGGGGGCGTGTTGGTTTATGTACTTCTAATAGGTTTTGATTGTTTGACCTTAAGACTCTGTCAGGTAGGTGCAACTTAAAAGCAGAAGACAGGGAGGGACAAAGAGAGGGGTTGTTAATGAGCTTATGGGCTAGGGTAAGCTGAATGTAGTTGAGCTGATGTGGAAGTTCAAGCCAATGTAGTTTTTGGAGAGAGGAACAGTGGTGGGTGGATGACCTGTGGCCGTTGGCGAACTTGGCGATTTTGTTGTAGCAAGAGGAAAGTTGTTTCTTTAGAGAGGACTGAAGATTAGTTAGGAGAAGTGATCCATAGAGAAGGGAGGGAATAAGAAAGGAAGAAGAGAAAGCGATTTTAGAGGTCTTTGTGAGGTATTGATTTTGACGGTAGAGCATACCCAGCTTTTGGTGGGTTTTTTTAATATTTAGCTGTAGGTGGGAGTTGAAATTAAGCTGGTTATCAGTTTGAACACCAAGTAACTTAGTTTCAGATACCAGTTCTAGGATTGAGTTGTTTTGACTAGTAATCAAGAATATGTTTGTATCGAAGGGAGTAGTTTTAGAGGGAGTAAATACCATGAGTTTAGTTTTGGAGGCGTTGAGAGCAAGGTGGTTTATTTTCATCCAATGCTCAGTAGTTGAGAAAGCTTCTTGTGTGAGCTTTAGAAGCTTAGGGGTAGATGTGGCAGAGCAGATAATGGTAGAATCGTCGGCATATTGGATGATGTTAGAGAATGGGATAGATTTATGAAAATCGTTTATAAATATGTTAAAGAGAAGAGGACCAAGTATGGAGCCTTGGGGAACTTCGGTGGGGTTACTAAGAAAAGAGGAAGTGGCCTTTTTCCATTTTACAGCTTGGTGTCTGTTAGATAGGTAGCTGGAGAACCAGTTCACAGAGGAGGAGGAAAGGTTAAGTTTGGAAAGTTTAGTTAATAGCAGACTGTGTGAGATAGTATCAAAGGCCTTAGAGAGGTCAAGTAGTAGAGTAGAGACAATATGGCCGGAATCACGTGCTTTATTTACGGTTTCAAGATAGGAGAGGAGGGCTGTCATGGTGCTATGATTTGGCCTAAAGCCATGTTGTGTAGGTGTAAGAAGGTTATTGTCTAAAAGATGTGGTAGTAGTTGAAGTTGGACACATTTTTCAAGTAGCTTAGAAATGGGGGACAGGATAGCAATGGGGCGGAAGTTGTTAACACTGCAGTTATTACCGCCTTTATGAAGGGGGATGATAAAGGCTTGTTTCCAGAGTTGGGGCACTATACATTCCAGGATTGAGCGGTTGATGAGAATGCTTATGGGATAGGCAATTGCTTCAGCAGCTATGCTTAGGAAGTATGAGGGGATGTTATCAGGTGCATTAGTGCCGGGCTTCAATTTTTGAAGGAGTTTCTTTATTGTAGAAATGGGTATAGGTTTTAATGAGAATGGAGCAGAGTGGAGAGGGAAAGTATTTAATGCTGGTAAGGATGATGAGGAAATTAGAGTGGGAGAAGAGTTGGGGGATATAGTTTGAGTAGATGGGAATGGGGAAGGAAGAGAAGTGCTTGGTGGGCTTTTGGCAGGAGAGGGTGAGGGGGTATTGGATGGTAAGGTGGAAGTAGGAAAAGAGGAAGTTAGTTTGCTAATAGAGTCAATGAAGAAGGAGTTGAATTGAGTAGCCAAGTCTAAATCTGGGGCATTTGGGTCAGGGGTAGGGGTGAGTGGTCTGCTGGGGTTGAGGAGGGTAGAGATTCCTTTCCAGAATTTCTGTGGATTTGTTTTATTATTGTTTTGGAGGGTAAAGAAGTAATTTTGTCTGTCAGAGATAGTAAGCTTTTTTACTTTATTTTGCAGGGTTCTGTATTCAATGTGGGAATCAGGGGTCTTTCTTTTCTGATAAAGTACCCAGGCTTTATCTCTAAGGCGCATGGTTGCTAATGTATTTTTGGTAAGCCATGGGGCAGAATTATTTTTTATTCGCTTTGTCCTTAGGGGGGCTTGGGAATCTAGTACTTTTAAGAATGTAGAGTTAAAGTGGGAAACTGCGTCTTCTAAGGATAATGTCTTTAGAGTGTTCCAGTTAATTGCTTTTAGAGAATCTGAAAAGGTTGTTGGGTTAAAATGTTTGTGGTTGCCGGTAGTAATATAATTGTGGGGGTGGTGAAAGATACAGGGGAGTCGGTAAGTGAAGATGGGCATTTGATCACTTAGAGCGTCGGTAAGAGTACCACTGTCAGAGTGATAGTGGGGGTGTGAGACTAGGATCCAGTCTAGTATACTGCCACAGGAAAGGTTTTTAGATGGACGTGTTACTTTGTTGATTAGCTGGGAAAAATTATATAGGTTGATGTTAAGGGGGTTGGTTGGAGATTGAATGGAGGTCCAGTTGATATTTACATCACCTAAGATTATGGTTTCATTACTAAATTACATTTAAGAAAAGTAAATATTTTTTTTCTTAAATAATGTCATTGTATAATAGCAATAACCGACCATATGGTTGTGGTATATTAAGATTTACCCACATTCGACTATATTTAATTACTCGTGCTTCTCTCTCATGATTAAACCACACCAACCATGGGTAAAACTTAATATACCACACAAACATTGTCAGTTATTGCTTAATAAAATATATACACTTAATAATAATGTATCAGTAATGAGTAATTAATATTCAGTTCTGACTTCTTTTTTAAATGAAAATGTTTGTTTGCCCTTAGCTCAATTTTTCCAAGTACTGCTAAGCCAAGCTAAGCAATGCTTAAATAGATTATCATGGACCACATCAACAAGGACATTGGCAACCTCCAAGCATTCGATCCCACACAGTTTGGCTTCATCAAGGGGAGGTCATGTCTGTTAAATTTGGTCGACTTTTGTGAGACAGTCACCAAAGCCATGGATGAGGGGAAGACATTGCTCATCACCCACCTTGACCTGGCCAAAACCTTCAACACTATTCCCCACTCAGGCATAATAGATAAACTCTCTTAACTAGGCATCAATCTATATGTTACCAGGTGGGTAGCTAACTGGCTCACTGATAGAACCCACCTAGTCAAAATAGGGGAAGCCACCTCAAGCAGGAGACCCATATCGAGTGCCATACCCCAGTGTTCAGTCTTGGGGCCTCTGTTATTTGGGATATACTTTTCTGAGATGCAGGCCAAAAACAGTGGCTATGGCTGACCAAGTTTGCGTATGACTGCAAGCTGGAAGCTGTCATCAATTCCCCTAGTAATGTGGACATCTTCCAAGTGGGTCTCACCAAAACAAATGACTAGTGCCAGAAACATGGCCTCAAGCTCTATACAAAAAAATGCATCATCATCTCCTTTGTGGAGAGTGATGTCCTCACAATTATCACATTAATAACAATATCCTAAGCACACAGTCAGTTGTGAAGGATTTGGGCACCCTGATTGAGAGCAACCTGAATTTTGACCACCTTGTTGCTTCCA
Organism: Protopterus annectens; assembly: GCF_019279795.1. Lineage (NCBI taxonomy): Eukaryota > Metazoa > Chordata > Ceratodontiformes > Protopteridae > Protopterus > Protopterus annectens. Next base: position 221,214,863 of record NC_056736.1, on the reverse strand, counting down.
TTGTATGGAAAGCTTTCTAAATGGCCCACCTCATAAGTAAGGGTATCTCATCCAGGGACAAGGAGGTCATAACATCCCTGTATTCTTTCCTTATAAGGCCCATTATTGAGTACAACACCCCATTTGGCATGTACCTTACAAATACATGCAGCAGCTGGAGAGACCACAGAGGTTCCTCACCAGGACAATCCAGGGTCTCAAAAATCTACCATACACAGATAGGCTAAAAGCCCTATCCCTCTACTCTGTTTCATACAGACTCCTCAGACTTGCCCTCTGTCTGGCATACAAGGCAATCTCAGACCCTGCCTTGATGGGACTGCTGCATATCCGCAAGTCAAGCTCCACTCGAGTAACCTGCACACAAGGCCTCAACCTGGTGTCTGACATCAATAGGACTTGTTGGGAGTATATATTTGTGTCCCAGAGACTCCCCATCTATGGAATAGACTTCCTCTCCACGTCAAGCAGAGTACCTCTTTACCCGTTTTTAAGCGCAACCTGGATAACTGGATGGGAAATAGAAAATATATCCCTGGGATTCCACCTGTGTCCCTGCTGGACAGGGGCATCAGGTGCTGATTTGTCTATACATGGGCTAAACTCTTGGCTAGGCTTATAAGGGCCTCAGGGCCAATAGCCTAGTAAGTTCCTATGATCATATGAACCTGTTAGGGTTTGATCCTTGTAGGATATATGGCAGGTGCAGGAGAGTGACCAAGCTTTTGTGCACAGCACTGGGGCATCCTTAAGTCCAGGGTCATGGCTGGACTCCTTGTGAAGAACCATGATGACAGACTGCTGCAGGGCCAATAACAGGGCTAAAAATACAAGTCTGAGGCCTGGGAATATCTGGCATGCGAGCTCACCAGTGCCACTGGCCTCCCCCAACATGGTGAGCAGGTACACCATCATTATGATGACCTGAGATGGAGGAAGGGGACGCGCTTGGCCCAATGGATCCAAGATGCTCTGGCCCAGAATGCCCCAGAAGTTTGTAAGTATATCTACTGCTGATATATCAAATTATAGTATGAATATCTGATAGTCAGGTATGTATAATGGTGGGTTTGGTTTTCACCCCAAAGTTGCAGTGGAGAAGGCTTGTAACATGTTAGCCCATGCAGAACGACTAGTACAGGACTGTAATAGGTGGAGACTGAAAATATATGATGTGCAAATGTGGGTTTCCTAGGTGGAGACTGAAAATATATGATGTGCAAATGTGGGGTTCCTATTATTTCCTTGAAGAGGCATTCTATTGACTGCCTCTTCATCAAACTTAAAACTGCAATATTTGAAAACATTGAATGTCCACATAAGCAATTTCTTTCCTTAAAAAAGACATTGCTTGGCCATCCTCATTAGATTGCCATTTTTCCTGCTGTAGTGTAATCTCAGAGTTGGCATATTTTGTTACGGGGGTGGGGGGGCAGCCCCCAAAATTGGGGTATGTGGGAGGTTGTAGTGTTTGTGGTTATTTGCTGGTGTTTGTAGGGCTAGCAATTTCTTTCCAAGGGAAAGAAATCTCTTTTGTGGAGGTTTGATATTTTGAGAGTTCACAGTTTTAGGGTCAGTGAAGAGGTCTTTGATGGAACAACTCTTCGAGGAAATAATATAGACCCCAAATGTGTATAGGTCAAGTATGCAACCCAGCAGCCTGCTATGGTCTGTACAGATCACACATAATCACATCCACTAGGAGTTAAATGTGTACATCTGCATGCAAAGTATTAATACACAGTTCACTAACTATCACACATGGCAATGTGACATTCCACTTATATTACAAGGTCAGAATGTGAGACCAAGTGAGTTGTAGACAGAAAACAGTCAAGCAGCAGACAGCAGTGCCCTAGTAGCTCAGTGTGATAAAAATTACATATTTCTCTCGTTAAATTTTGCACACACAAGACCTCGGTTTGGATTCAGGGACTGGTACGATGATGTGTCCATAGTGACACACAAGTAATCCTAAGTATTTGTAGAAACTGTCAGGTAGTGTTAACAGATATTTTCTACACAGGGCTTGCAGGTAAAGAAATTATTGTATTAGCTGTATGAAGGGTATACAAATAAACTGTGTACAAATGTTCCAGTGCCCAGCCCCATGCCTACAAATGACAGCAGAATAGCTATATATACTACACACTCTTCCAGATACATGTGTCTCAATTGTCACGCTGTCACAGCTACTAATCACTGTTGCCAATAACCTTGCACACAGATATAAATCCAGTAGAAGTATGCCATTAGCACACTCACACAACATCAGTGCAGGGTACACCTTGCTAGTCATATATGTAACATTGACATGTACGAGTCCCCTCTACTCATGTACCTGCAGTTGTCACAGCTTATCCCATAGTATTCCAGGTTGACAGATTAACAGTTATATACATGCTACTGTAGCTATAGGCCTCAAGTAGATGTAAAGTGAGGGAAGACCTGTAGAGTATTGAGCAGTACTGTTGTGAAAAATATAAGTCTATACAGTGGTAATGGACTGTTTTTTCTTCCTCAAACCCTTATCTGCTTCAATAATTATTATTCATATACTACGGGTATGTTGTTCTCCAAACCTACCGTTGGGACATTTGTCCTGTATAGTTCATATATTTAAATGGTTCAATACTAACATACCTTGTTGAAATTCCATTGCTGGTAGCCTGTTGCCGTAAATGTTACTGGCATGCTGTTACAATAATGACTGTTATTTCATTTATGCATGTGTGCTGTTTGCCATGCAATTTCCCCAGTTCTATTGTTCTGGGTTAATTGGAAAACCCATGCATGCTGTTATAACTAATTTTTAAATGGTTTGTTATAACTAACCAATGCATCTTGAAAAACTTTAATACCATAGCACATTTGGTTAGGCAGATCCCTGTGGATCCACCTGTCCTGCCTCATCTGGCCGCAGCACTGGGTCCCAGCATGTCTGGGACCCAACCATGAACTGCCTCCTCCACTGATCATGCACTACCCTCGAGTGGAACCACATCAGGGGACAGGCCCATCCCTCCCCTGTGTGCGAGCATGGAGAGGACCCTGTCACTTGACACCAGTTCCAGGGTTTGGTACGCAGGGTCATCCAGAGTGACTTGGATGTACACCTGTGCCAAATAAAGGGCAGACTGGCACACCTCGAGGGGCAGGCAGGCCCTGTTATCCAGCCACCAGGACAGCCACCTTCAGGGCTGTGAAGGAGCATTGGGGACTGCCCATGGGTGTGGACCTCAGTCCCACTGTTTCCACCTGGGGGCACATGAACCTCTGATTCCTAACCACACTTCCTGCTCAAGGTGTTTACCACCCTCATGTGTCATACACCACCCCATCTGCTGTCTTGTCTGTCTACAAAAGCAACCTCTACTACCCAACTTACCTCCCCGACATCCCACTCTCAACTTAAAAGAAGGGGGGCATCTGTCCCCACAAAAGTAATCTCATTCCATACATCTCCATTTCACCCCCATGTACACTGCCATGAATTAATCATCCCATCAGTTAATTAACAAACTTTTGTCCCCCACACCTCTCCCTGTGGAGTGTGAAGCTCCAAATTCCAAACTGTCCACATCTTTCACAGCTGTTGCTGCCAAGAAATGGAGATCTACAGTCCTTTCCTACAGCCATCCTGCACATCCCTAGCTGCCTTTCATAATGTATTTCTCCCTGCTTGCCCCCTTTTCACCACTTTTCTATCACCCCTTTTTCTTTTCTTTTTTGGAATTAGCATGGGTTTAAGTGGAGTAACCACCGCTAAGCAAAGCTAAGGCAAGCTAAGCATCTCTTGGCACCACTTAGCATCATGCAAAACTGTGCAAACCCGCTTACAAATGCTTAAAATTGCTTTAATCACTCTATCTCATTCAGCCACTGTTCTACCCAGCAGCAAAAGAACCAGCTCTGCCAGGTCTCAAACACAAGACCCTGTGCATTTGAGTCACAGCAGTGTACCACCACAACAAACCTGCTGTGTGAATTAGTAATGCTTTTGTAAATATATCATGCATTACAGTCATTTAACATAAGGGGGAAAAAGCCATCACAGGCAGGTCTTCAACCCAGGGCCCTCTGCACTAGATTCAGAATAACACACCACTATGCCCAATCAACTGTGAGACTTAGCAATGCTTTTGTAAATATATCATGCATCACAGTCATTTAACATTAGGGAATAAAAAAGTGGTCATTGCCAAGGCTTGGTCCAAGGACCCTGTGCACTAGAGTCAGTGCAACATACCACGACAACAAATCTGCTGCAAGAGTTGCTAATGTTTTTGTAAATATATCATGCATTACAGTCATTTTACATTAGGGGAAAAAGTCAACATTAGCATGTCTTGACGTCAGGACCCTGTGGACTCGAGTCAGAACAACATACCACTAGGTTAAATCAGTAAAGCTTTTGTGAACATATCATGCATTACAGGCATGTAACATTAGAAAAAAAGACAAAGCTGCTATGTTTTGAACACAGGACTTCCAAACCAGTCACAACAACACAACACTCTATCAAATCAGTTGTGGGGAATTGTTGATGCATTTGTTAATATATCATGCACTACGGGGGTGTAACTTAGTGAAAAAATATATCAGTGACAAATTTTGAACACAGACCCATCTGAACTGCAGTCAGAGCAACATACCAGTAAGCCAACTGATTTGTGCAGTATAGCACCTGTTTTTGTAAACAAATCCTGATTGCCAGTCAGACACTCCTCCTATATATACTGTCCCAAAGCACAATGTACTGGGGCCTCTGATCCAGACACAGAACCAGTACACAGACAAATAAATGCAGCTGGATGTACAGGAGGCCTGCAATATCTGGTAAAGCTGACAAAGACTGTTGCTGAATATCCACAGTTGTGCCCCCTATTCATGGCAGGGTCCTCATATAACCTACTCTGTGTGCACACGTACTGGCAAGGCAGTGCAGACTGGGATACAAAAGCATGACGGACAGCTCATTGCCACATGTCATACCCATCAGAACACACATGTCCATACTAATCCTGTGTCACACTCTGTATGCATGCACATATGTCTTACAAATATACCTGCCATATGAATGACTTGGTAGTTACATCTGTTACACTTCTAGCAACTGTCACACCTAGAAAGCCACAGTCCTGGCCCACAGCTCAGTGTGTGGCATGACAACTGCATGCATGTCAATACGACATAGGAATAATGGAGCCCTGCAATATCCAGCAAAACAGGTTGCTCCTACTGCAGTCACTGGCACTCACAGTCACATGTTAAAGCCATGCAAGGTGGGACACAGTTCACAATTATGAATATGTGAACTAAATGTTGCCTAACACTCTCTAGATGGCACCATTACATAACATATGCATCACAAGCACATGCTTCACCTGGACTGTTGGGGGTATCCTCAACCAGCCATGCTGTAACACAGCAGCTGACAGAGCACCCTCACTGACAGTAACAGATTGCTCTTCCTCAATGTCTTCACAATCCCTAGTCTGACTCCTGGCCAGAATGCAGTAGCTTTGGTTCACTACACATGCAGCGGTATGTCCAACTACCTGCTACAGACCTAACATTGCTCCCAAACAGCTAGAGCAGGGCATCCACACAACAACCAAACATAAAGGGTTGGGGGGGATGTTGAGGTTTTAAGAGACATGGCTCAGTCTGCCCCTACAAACATACACAGCTGATAGACCAGCATCAATTGTAGCATCATGCACAGTCATATAGAAAAGGATCTATGACACTCACATCTTCCTGTCTCCTTACTCACCCCAACACACATTTACACAGTACACTGCTACAGAATCTGAAAGTCTGTTAACAATGGCCAGACATACATACCTCTCAATTGTACAGATTTCACCAGAATGTCCAGGTTGTTATGTCATAGTTTTGTCCTTTTCCACAAAACATTTGTGGTTTTCTGCCAAATCACTGGAATGATATGCGGAATGATGTCACTACATGATGCTATATATTTGAGTTTCAGACTTCAAATCCCTCAGAGAATGTATGTCAAAACAAAACCTGTTACTCTAGCAAATGTATAAGTTTATAAGAGCAATATTTAAAACCTGTCCCTAGTTATGGCCCTATGGCTGACCATTTTGCCGTGCTTTGTCAGGATTTCTTGTGCTAAGAGGTTGAGAGGTATGCAGACATAGCATGCAAAACTGTGGACATAACACAACAATCCAAACAATGGACAGTATTTCCACCTATTGTCTGTGATGCTGTAGCTCCCACACCTTGATAATGTCCTCCTCACAGGCCAGGAAAAGGGGCAAAGCCCACATGCAGTCCTTAATTATAGCAATGTGTTGACATGCCATTTGCTAATGGAAAGGCAACACAGCTGTTCTGGATGCAGTTAGCAAGTCAGAGACACCGATTGGTGCACAGGCCATCACCTGTTCATGAGCATTACCTACAAAAGGCAAGCTGCTGCCTATGCTAAACAGGTCTGACACTTTCTTCATGAAGACAGACTGCGATTCATTAAAACACTACTTGTGGATTTCATCTAACAAAGGAATACAGCACTATACTAGGTATGTCATACAATTGACCATGTAATGGAATACAGATGTGGGGATGCAGTCATTGGAAATAGGATTTTAAAAAGAAGGCCTCAACAACACTTCATTGACTGGCATGTTGTTCTTAGTCTGCTATCCAGCACCTATGGCCATCCCTGATGGCTCTGTCTGCAGTGACATAGATCACAGTTCCGGCTCCTGAGTCACCCTAGCAAGGGTCAGCTCACATATGACTACTACTGGATTGTCTGTTGCACAATACTGACTGTGACACTGCCAGCCCAGCTAACTAGGATGTTGTAAATAATCATGTCATTTGTGAATATCAATATGATACATATGCTTGTCTTACAAATGTAACAGATGTATATATGTTATGTGGATATTAAACAACTGGTGCAGAAGTGCGTGTTGAGTTGTATGTTATATACTGAGCTTATACCTCTCAACTGTCCAGAGTTTTGCAGACTGACCACATGTTTCCCTCATATATTTAGTCTTGTACTCATACATTTGTGTGTTTTGTCTGGTAAATATCTGGCAAGTCATAAAGATTGAGGTCATAAAATAATAGCACACATTTGAATGTCAGATGTCATATCCTTCAGAAAATTTGTGTAAATGTAAAACCTGGTATTCCATCAACTGTCTAAGTGTGTAACAGCAATATTTATAAAGTGTAATATTTTCTGCCCCCCCCCCTTTATTTGTGCCTTTGTCCAGATGTCTTGCTGTAAGAGCTTGAGAAATATGGCTGAGCTTCAGGAGTGTAACCACAGTGTACTGTACTGGCAAAGAACAGAAATGTATATAAAGTATTAGCTGTGCAAATGTATGCATTAATAGTAGAAGCTGGAAGCCTTGAACATACGTTTATAAGTTGCAAAACTTCAAGTAAATAAGCTGAACTTGTTTAACAAATGTGTTATCTTAGTATCAGAGCAGCAAGCAGTCATATATGTCTACAGCTAGAAGTTTTGAATTGTCTTGAAACATAAATAATTAGTAGGTTGAAAATGTAAAAGTGTTTAACTGTGTTATGACTTCCAGTTCTACACAAACATCAGACAGATATGTACTTCTGATGCAGAAATGTTATGTTAGCTGCTTTTAGCCTGGGAAGTAAAGGCAGGTGACACACACTGATGTACTCTGAGCTAACCCAGCATTAATGTTGATTATTACTTTCAGACCTGTCTCAGAGAAAGACTTTTGCATGTTGTATCTGGCTGTGTATCTGACAGCATCAACTCATCTGCATTTGCCTTGCTAATAGTAAGGTACTAGGGAAATGTAAAATCATTTAGATATAGATGGGAATATAGTATATCTGTCTGATGTTTGTGTGGTCGGCAGTGCTTTGAGTATCAGGCATCTCACAGATATACTATATTCCCATCTATATCTAAATGTAAAATCATTTAGATATAAATGGGAATATAGTATATCTGTCTAATGTTTGTGTGGTCGGCAGTGCTTTGAGTATCAGGCATCTCTGCATTTAATGTTGATTTGAAGCCCTTTATTTAAGGTTTGATCAGTTCTGTTTTGTATCTTATTCTAGTATTACATTTGTTTTGTTTTAAGTTTTTTGTTCTGTTGGAGTTTTAAGATTTCCCCCTCCCACTCATCCAGTTCTTGTTGTGTTCTTAAATTTGGTGGCTTTTGATTTGCCTGCCCCTACTATAAATCTCATTTTGTACACTCCTCCCAGTCCCATCCCATCATCTTATTATACTAAGAGAGAGATCATTTGGGAAAGCCCCCCCCCCGGTTTCCCAAACTTAAATTATTGTGTTTCATCCCTTCCCACTTAATGTAAAAAAATAATTTTACTGCATTTGTGTTGCTTCCTACTTTATTAGTTTATTTTACTTTTGCTGCCTGTTCATAAAAGTACTTAATTGCACTTAATCTATTTAAATTGTAACTGATATTCTAAGCCTTTTGGTTTAAGTACTAGGGCTTCAGGCCAGTTATTTTACATTAAGATAGTTTGTATTCCACACTCTTGCGGGAAGAGAAGGTAGATTCTGCCCTTCTGAGCTGGGAAATGCTGGCTAAAGTCTTATTGTACCTGCTTATTTGCACTGTTTCTTTCTGAAATTGGTGCACCTTGTTTGCTGTAGCATAGACTAGACTCAGACCTGCTGAATCTAGCTTTTGTTTGTATAACTTGAGCACTAATCCAGGCCATCTTTTTGGAGAGGGTTCCCCTGCACCCTATTGGCTGGAGTGTGCAGTTAGAACATGTCTGATTGAAGACTGCTAGAACAGGGCTCAGTTTTGAGCTTTTTATTGGATAATTGGTTAATTTGTTTAAACCAGTTTGCTACTGTTATATTTAAGTGTGTATATGTTCTCCTTTGTTAAATTGACCTAAACAGAGTTGAAATATCTCTAGCATAGTCTGGTTACAGGTTTTGTTGTATTCAGATCTGTTTGCATGATTCCTGTGTTTCCTGCTACACCATCTTGTGTTGGCCGGGGCCTGCCTGCACTTAATGGGAATAAGTGAACAGGTTGGACCTGGTCTGGCATAGGATGTTGAGCTAAGAGCTCAGGGACAAGGGTTGGTTGGTCATTTCCAGTGTCTCTATTTTACCATTGTTTTTGTGGTATTTAAACCCAGAATCAAAGTAGGTTTGTGCTTGTTTCCCTGTTGTGCACTGCTGCTGTGCTGTTTTACCCCTTTGAAAACTATGTCAGTTGCATTTTTTCCCTTACCAGCACTTCTGTGTGAGTGAGGTCCTCACCTGCAGCTGCTGTATTGATTTTATCCAGCCATACTCACACCTATAGGTAGTCTCCTCAGATAGTAACCACTCTACTATCCCTGACCTCTGTTCCACAGATTCTGATAACCATGGACAGTGTAGCAATTGCCTTATGACAATAGACAACCCTCTACTACTACCACCCAAGGACACAATATTTGAGAGCTGCAATTACATTAAGAATCTGGAATCCTTGCTGTCTCAGTCAAAAGCCAGTACATGATTTACAGACCACAATGCTTTGCACAGATGGCCTTCATCTGTCTCCCCTGGGCTTTAGGCTTCTGGCAAAGGCTCCTGCCTCCACCATAGTGCCTTTTTTAGGCAAAGTTATGACCATGATATTACCAACATGAATAATTCATATAAATGAAATTAAAGGTCATGCTGTTAAATGCTAGGAGTTTTAGCATGAAACTGCTCTCATTGCAAGCATTTCTTGCCTGGAGGATGCTGATGTTTGTGTAATCACTGGAACCTGGTTCAAAACTGTGGAGAACACCCCAGCCTTACCAGGTTACTCATCCTACTATACTTCCAGACACCAAATGGAGGGTTAGAAAGCTAAAGGGGGTGGAGTTTCAATATTTATCAAAAAAATACACACCTCCAGGGTGGTCAAACTGTATTACACACAGGAGACACTGCAAATGCAGTTAATTGTTGACAAAACACATATTCAAATCATAGCTAGCTACAGACCCCCAACCATGATTCAGGACTCCCACTCCACCTATCTTGACTTACTTCAATCCATTAAGATTCAACCCTCTACCCTGATCCTGGGTGAACTTAACTAGCCAACCATAGAGTGCAAGACCTATTCTAGCCCAAATATGAATGTCCAGAGATTCCATGACTTTGCCAATGGCAATGCACTGGATCAGCTGGTCGACACCCCTGCAGGAGGAGAAAATATCCTGTACCTGGTCCTAACCAACATGAGTAGCCACTATAGCACTCCTACAGTGTTATCATCCTTGGTAAGATCCGACCATAAAGTAATCACCTTGGAAGTTACCATCTCCCCTGACCCCCCCCCCCCCTTGTCAGGGTCACATGAAAAAACACGTCCAAAGCTGATTGCAATCTCCTCAGAGCAGGTATAAGGAGTTGCACAGCTACCATCCCTTCAGTTGGAACTAGCACTAATGTCCAGACCTACATCAGAAACATATATGAGCACCTACATAGCTTTATGGATTCAGCAATACTTGACAGGACCAAATCATCTTCCTCAAGGAAGAGTAAACTTGTCTGGTGGACAGCAGCAATAAACAAATTCTATGATAGAAGGAGGAAATTGCTGTCCAGGGCCAAGAAGGAGCAGGTGCCAAGTTTGAAGCAATCTCTCCTTTGTTGTAACAAGCAAATAAGATCACAAGTCCAAACTGGCCACATCCATCAAGGACAATTACAAGACCTTCTTCACATATGTCTACAATCTCAAAGGCAACACCCAAATCTGCTCTAAACTGGTGGTCAATAACACTATATACACAAACACCAGAGATATAGCCAACCTGCTGACAGACAGGGTCAGTGAAAACTTCACCCCACTGTCCCCCTATCAATACACCAGGACATCCCCAGCACCTGCCCCCCTCCCCCTCATCCCCCTCCATTGTCATGGAGCAGGTCCTTAATGCCCTCTCAAAGGCAATAAAAAAGTATCCATGGTACCTGATAACATCCCTGCCTGTATCCTACATGAACTCAGGTATGAGCTCTCAGCTCTATTAGACACTCTATTCAACCAGCACCGGCATCATCCCAGCTTTATGGTGGACAGCTACTGTCATCCCTCTAAACAAAGGTTGAGCATCCACTGACCCAGGCATTTATAGTGTCATCAGCCTAACTAATCTGATCTGCAAGGCCATGGAATGCATTATCATGGACCTTATAAACAAGGACATTGTTAACCTCCAAATGCTGCACCCCACACAGTTTGGTTTTCTCAAAGGGAGATTGTGTGTGTTAAATGTGGCTGACTTATTCGAAACAGTCACTAAAGCCATGGATGAGGGAAAACGGTGTACAGTGCCTACCTTGACATAGCCAGAGCCTTTGACACTATTCCACACTTGGACATAATACATAAACCTTCCCAGCTAGGTATCAGCCCATATGTTATCAGATGGGTAGCTAACTGGCTCACTGATAGAACCCACTAAGTCAAAGTAGGGGAAGCCACCTCTAGTAGTAGATTTGAACTGAACATGCGGTGTACCCCAAGGATCAGTCTTGGGGCCTCTACTGTTTGGCATATACTTGTCTGAAATGCAAGCCACAACCAGTTGTCTGTGGCTGACCAAGTTTGCAGATGACTGCAAGCTGTGTTCTCTCTTAAATTTTCCCAGTGATGTAAACATCCTCCAAGAGGGCCTTACCCAAACTAATGACTGGCGCCAGAAGCATGGCCTCAAAATGAATGCCAAGAAATGCATCATTATCCCCTTTGGTGAACTTGTCATCTCCACTGCTTATGACATTAATAACAATGTACTAAGCATGCAATCAGTTGTGAGGGACATGGGCACCCAGGTTGATAGCAACATGACTTTTGACCACTATGTTGCTTTCCTTGTACAGAAGGCTGTCTACATGCCCCACCTCATAAATCAGGGTATGTCATCCAGGAGCAAGGAGGTCATAACATCCTTGCACTCCTCCCTTATCAGACCCATTATTAGTACAATGCTCCCTTCAGCATGTACCTCACCATGCACATGCAGCAGTTGGAGAGACCACAGAGGTTCCTGACCAGGAAAATTCAGGGTCTCAAACACCTATCCTATGCAGATAAGCTAAAAGCCCTGTCCATCTACTCAGTCTCATACAGACTGCTCAGAGGTGACCTGTGTCTGCCATACAAGGCCATGTCCGACACAGCCTTGATGGAGTTACTGTATAATCATAAGACAAACTAAACTTACGCAACCAGCACAGAAGGCCTTAACCTGGTCTATGACATGAACAGAACTTGTTTGTGTGATAGATTTATGTCCCAAACCCAAAGACATGGCCATCTGTGGAATAGAGTCCCTTTCCATGTCATGCAGAGTACCTCTCTAGTCCTCTTTAAGAGGAACCTAGAGGACTGGATGGGAAACAAAACATACACCCCTGGGATCCCACCTGTGTCCCTGCTGGACAGGGGAAACAGGTGATGACTTTGATGGAACATGGGCAAAAGTCTTGGCTAGGCCTATAAAGGCCTCCAGGCCAATAGCCTAGTATCATCCTATGAACCTATAAACCTATTACCGTAGATGTTTGCTGTAATTATTTCAGACTGTCCTGCAATGTTGTCTGAAATGATTCCCTGTGAGTCTAAACTCTGTAGTTACTGTAGTGATTGAGTATTGGCTTGTTCCTTTATTAGTTATTATTAAATATAAGTAAACCTTGTAATTGTGTCTGGTCTGTATAGAACTAAGTAAGCTCTTAAAGTACTTGCATATGTATTCGGTGACACTGTATACCCCACTCCAAAAGGCTCGTCATGGTCACAGTTACCATTTGACTAATAGGCACATCACACAATAGGATTCGTCACTCTTTGGTAAGGGCTTTACAGTAGCTGATAAAGAGCTGGATTGTGGCAGTTGGAACTACTTTTAATTGTGGGCAAAATGGGCCATAGCTGGTAAACCTGTGTCAGCCTTTCCCAGGAGTGTGTGTGTGTGTGTGTGTGTGTGTGTGTGTGTGTGTGTGTGTGTGTGTGTGTGTGTGTGTGTGTGTGTGCACACACGTGGGTGCGTGCGTGTGTGTGAAAGTGTGTGAAAGTGTGTGTGCATGTGAGAAAGTGTGTGTGTGTGTGTGTGTGTGTGTGTGTGTGTGTGTGTGTGTGTGTGTGTGTGTGTGTGTGTGTGTGTGTGTGTGTGTGTGTGTGTGTGTGTGTGTATGTGATTCATAAATCAAATCTCAAAGTGTGTATGTGTCAGCTACTTGTGCAGGAACACAAAGCACTGGTCAGACAAAGAGGGTGATGAATATTTTGGCCAGGGTACTCTGCTGAGATGTTATCCCTATAGCTGTGCCAGTAGGAAGTCTTACTGGGGATATGGTGAGAGAGGGAGAAACCAGGGCCAGACTGACTGTGATCTCTGTGTACTCTGAAGGGTAATTGTACTTTACTGTGTGTGTACTTGTCATCCTCCCATTGTGTATGTCCCTCACTGATGGTAGTGGTGAGGACTGAAACTCCTTGATTACTGGGCCAGTGCAGAGGCGTCACACTGACAGTATGTACTGGTGGATACAGCTGGCATATCACATCATGTACCATCCTTAAGCCCCTCTATGTCTGCCAATGTCATACATGATGATTTCACAGATTGTCCAGGTCTCCCTGACCATATCTGACATATTCTGGCTAGGTCAGTGTGTACTCCACACCTGTATCTGATTGCCTGACACCTATGGCTAGCATACCTGGTAAGCCCCTGCAGCAGGACAGTAGATTATTGGTACTAGTAGTGGGGGGATTCTGGCTCTGGCTCAGCAGAAGTGCATACATACTGAGCATCGAATGTAAGGAAATGGATACAGTACCATATATCCATGTACCATTACTGTATCCACAGGGGGCTGGCATGTCACAGACACATTCCCCAAACTCTATGGACAACCATTACATATTGTTCAATTGATGTGCAGGAAAACACATTTGTCTGGCAGGGGAGTCTACATCTATCGGGTACATGTATCCATTCTGCAAACATCAGGGTACTGCAGATGTCAGACACCTAAGAGGAGGTCACCCTACACTACATATGCACTGGCCTCTGTTATTGGGTAACTTAGATGTTCTTGGAATGTCCACATGCACCTGTAGTAGCACTCACCTATGTGTCGGATGGAGGCTGGATGACATGGTACTGTAACATTGCCCATAAGGGACACCCAGCAATCGATGGCAGTGATGTGCATGGGCACATAACAACACAGTCTGTCAAAGCAGTCAGGCCATTTATAGTATTCCAGGTACCATCCTAGGTTACTAGGCTATGGGCCCTGAGCAGCCATATGGCTAGGCCACATGTCAGCCCATGCATATGCCAGGCAACAGCTGATGTCCTCATCAAGCAGGAACACAGGTGGTATCCCAAGGGGGTATGTGCTGTTAACCATCCATCTGACCAGGTTACACCTACAAAGGTTTAGTTAACTACCCAGCATGATGTGGACAGGGTGCCCATTCTACCACAGGGTGATTGTGTGTAACACAGATGTGAGCTGCCAACAAGGGCAGTCCAGGCCATTCACCAGGTTGAGGGTGTGTATATGTGTTAACACAGTGGAGCATGACTTGCACTCATGCAGCAGTCAGAGCAATGTGGAGTCCATGATTGCCTTGCATGTCCCAGTGAAATCACGCCTGAGGATTATGCATGACACCGGGTAGAGCGTTGGCCTTATAGCCTATAGGTGTACTGTAGATGTTTGATGGCCAGGTATTCCCTGGTTGGGAACCTCTGTGATGTCCCCAGCTGCTGCATATGCTTTGTGATGTGAATGATAAATGGAGGATTATGCACATTAGTGGTCCTCATTGGGGGAACATGAAACATCAGGGTCAGGGGAGCAATGCATTTTCTAATGCCAATATGCTGATAATACCCACACACATACTGTACTGATAGATGGCAGTGGTATGATGTGGGTGTTAGTGGTGGATAGTGCTAGCAAAAGTGGATGTGCAGGGTCTGTACTTAATGGTGACCAGTGTATGCAGTCCTGTGATGTGTTCCCTTGTTCATGTCTTTCAGGTGGGATGTATCAAAGATGCTACCTGTCCTTCTCGGACACCAAGACTGCAGCAATAATCGATGTCCTCAGACTCCATAACAGGGTACTTTTGGGATGGAGCCGGCAAAACCTGCCTGTGGGCAGAACTGGTACCGACAGTCAACAATGTAGGACACCGGGACAGGACCTATGAACAGGTCCTATACTGTGTTAAAGACCTGGTGCAAAATGCATGGAAAAGGGCTGCAGCTGTGGCAAGGGACCTTGCTAGCATAGGTGGAGGGCCTGCTACTCAAGCATCATTCACAACCACTGAGGAGTTCCTGCCTTTATTGATACCTTGCAGCGTAACTCAGTTTTTTAGGTGTTTGTTGGTGACTGAGTTTGAAGTTCCTCGCAAACCTTGGTGCAGCCACTGCCTCCCAAGAAACCATGACTACATATGTCATGGAGGTGGGTGGCACAGAGTCAACAGCCACAGAACATGCAGGTCAGGCCCCAGTGGGCATCACGTCAATACTGTAGTATTCATAGTGGCAGCTGCTGCATATCTGGGTGCATATGTCAAGTCAAACTGCATTTGCTGGTGGGGTTTTGTTATGCACACAAGTGCACACCTATTGTGAAGGTCAGCAATTTTGGGTAGTATCACAGCTTGTACTGTACATGTTCATGATTGCACATATTATCCTGTACCAATGCCACAGGTCCCTCTGGTGTGGCTGAGGAACAGCAACCTGAAGATGGTGAGTCTGGAACTGTCTTGTTGTGGCTCACCAATACCCTAGGCATGTTGAGGACAGCCAGTTTTCCATGCACACAACTGTTACGTTTAGTCATATTGCAATATGTGTATATTCACGTATGGTGGGGTTAACTGTGGTGCATCACATTGGTCAACACAGGAGCCTATTCACAGGAGCTGTAACATTTTGACATGTACTGTTGTATAGCTGTTGCCACTGTGCTATACAGGGGTACATTAGTATTATGTACATGGGTACACTGTGTGTTAGGTGAAGGTCCATCACATACTGCCACTCCTCACATATTTCACAGGTATATAGTAGTAGCAACATTAACTGGACATAGCTGCTCTGCATTTTGGTGAGAGTCTGTCCAGAGTGTGTCTGTTGTGGTCTAGATGTGTGTCCTACATGTCCTCATTCAGAAAGTGTGGCCTGTATGTCTTTATGCCACCTCACCTGTGTGTGTGTGTGTGTGTGTGTGTGTGTGTGTGTGTGTGTGTGTGTGTGTGTGTGTGTGTGTGTGTGTGTCAGCAAACATTATAGTGCAAGTAGTAATTTACATATGTTGTCTTCCCCACAGGTGAACATGGGGGTTGAAGTATCTCCCCCTCACAACCTGAAGTTAGTGTCTTATAAGACTCTGATGATGGTGGTGGTCATAGTGAGGCATAGGTGGGGTTGTTGGGGGCTGAATCTGTACCATTGGTTGACATCTCACTTCCACCAACATTGTCCCCAGACATGGTTGGTATGCCTATACATACCCAGTCCCCAGCAGCCAGAGATATTGGACAGTCAGAGGGCGATGGCATACAACAGGCTAGTGTGGCAGCTATGGCATCTGTGAGTGTAGATACTAGCCATAGCCAGAAAGCTGGTGAGGTCCCAGAGAGGCAGATTGACTGGGGTGCTCGAAGGAGGACTGCTGTCTATCCAGCCCCTTTGAGAGGTGTCAGAGCAGGTGTCACCCGACGCATGTTTCAGTCCATCATGGAGGCACATTGTGAATGGCACACTGGATGGATCCTCAGCGTCATGGATGCAACACTACCTGCCATGCATGATGACCTCCACCACATTGGTGATGCTGTATGTCATTTTGCTGATGTTGTGGATAGATGGTGCAGAGAGTCATTGTCAGTGCTCAATCGTGCAATGTCTGTGCTTGAACATGTGGTGGGAGTAGAGCATTGGATATGTGGATGTAGGTCAGCAGCAACATCATCTGAAAGCCCACGTGGCCATGCACATTCACACTCCCATAATGGAAATACCACCAACACTACTGAAGGGAGGGTGGTGTCCACACCACACTATAGAAGGCCATGGACATGTGGTCCTGGCCATTGTCATGAGGAACACAGATCTAGCAGACAGCAGTCACCGTCAGGAAGTAGTACCACATCTGGCCTTGGGCCTGGTGGTGCCACTGACACTCCTGGTAGAACTAGTTCCCATGTCTGTGGCCAGAGACAGTAAACTGTACAACCAACCATGTATTGTCCATGGCTGTCCAACATACCCATGTGTAGGGCTAGCACATGGTTTAACTGTGTGCCTACACATGCTCACACATCACTATCACATGCAGGTTACCACCAGACACATACAGCTCCTCTTCATGGTCATGGCCCAGCTGAACATCACCCCTCCAGACACTCACACGCACACACACACACACACACACACACACACACACACACACACACACACACACACACACACACAAAATATCAATTGTATGGCCCAGCCTAGGCCTTTGGCAACCCCAAACTACACCCTGTGCATGTGAAGATACCTGTGCCACATCCCTGTTACCCATATCATAGATGCAGGGACATGCTAATATGTGTCTGATGCACAGGGTGAATATATGCCAGTGTGTAGTGTAGTAATGTCATGCTTTGTAAGGTGCTGTCTGCTGACAATTGTCATGGGTACACATTGAAGTGTATGTACCTTTCTGTCATGATGCATTATTCTTGTTAGTACTGCTGACTGACTGTTTTCTCACATACCTTATTCTGTTTCTATTCCAGGTGTCTGTGTGTGTACAGCCTGGGGAGCTGCTGACATTGCCAAAGTTGAGTATGGCAAAGTGGAAACACTGACCTTTTCTTCACCATGGTATGGCTGTATATGTACATATTTACCTAGGTGCATAAGCATGCAACAGTGTGTGAGGGACAATGAGGGCAGACAGTGTAACCTTGCATGCATACCCCTTGACACAGCCAGCTAGCCTTCATACATGTCACCTGGGTGTTCCGTAGGATCACAGGTTCATAGATACAGAGGAGGTTACTAGAGTACTGGCCCTGAGTCCCTCACAAGCCCAGCCATTACTTTATCTCCAACAGTATCATCAAGCATCACCTGATGCCCCTGCCATTGCTAGACACAGGTTGAACCACAGGGACAGATATTTTTTCCCCATTCCACTCAACCTAGATGCAGTTGATGAGGGTATGCATGATACTGTGTTTGACATGTTTGTGGAGTGTAGTTCTAACACAGGGCAGCCTCTGAGAGTCAAAGCTGACTCTCCAGCATGTTTCTGCTATCTCATATGCAAGTCAGGCCTTTCTTGCCGGGAATACACACAGAGTTATAATCTCATACATGGGGCAGCTGTTGAGGAGCTGAGCACAACATTGCCATCTAGGCATGCCACAGACACCTGTGGACAACCTGACTGGTGATCAGTGGGGCAGTACTGATAACAGGCAGTCTGCACGGTACAAGTGTTGAGGGCTGTGGCTGACTTTTGTAGGTGTTAACATAGACTTTGCAGTTTCTGCAGAAGTCTATATAGGTGCATAGCAGACCGTCCATGCTGCTAATGTAAGGTTGTACTGACTGATGACTATTCAGATGTGATGTCCACCTTTTGTCTGGATGGGGTCCCTTCACCTATGTGGTGAACCATATACAAACAATTCCTGCCCACTGTGAATACTTGTTGCCTGAATGCAACATTGCTGCCATCCTGAGTACCCAGGTCTGTCATCAGAGACTGTAAAGACTGGTGCTGATGTGGTAAATACT
Source organism: Protopterus annectens (assembly GCF_019279795.1). NCBI lineage: Eukaryota > Metazoa > Chordata > Ceratodontiformes > Protopteridae > Protopterus > Protopterus annectens. Next base: position 221,195,984 of record NC_056736.1, on the reverse strand, counting down.
GGGGACATGTCCTCGTCATATGGCATGCTGACACTTTTGCCTGCATTCAGTTTGTGGCTCAATGACAGAATTCACAATACTTACAATTAACACAGCCTTATGCTGTACCTATGTATGTGAGTGGTGGCAGCATTCATGCCTATATACATGTGGGTAATTAGGAGGAGCAGGTAGTCACACAGCCTTCACATGTCTACATATTGCACACACACACACATAGGCAACACAGATCATGGTTGCCACCTTATCAAATGTGGACTGTGGGACATGTCTTGTAGTAACGTGGCAGTTGGCAGGACATACCATACCCATGGCAATTGCAACATGCAGGACTTCTGTTGCTTTGCTACTATGACACCTTATTTGTGTGACATTACTTTAGCTTGTGTTATTTGTCATAACATTATGGTGCTTTTCATGTGCAATAACTGCTCTATGCAGTTAGTAGACAACTGTATGAAATGTTTGTTGTCCTACACTCTCTGGACCTCTTTATTGTTTCAGTTGTTATCACAGGTCACACCTTGGCAAACACTGACTGCAACCTGCAGGATGGTACAGATGATTGCCCTACCTGTGACCTCTACATATGTCTGCAGATTGTCCAGATGTTTGACACAAATTTTACCTCCGCTTGTCATAACATTGTGTTTTTCTGGCAAACTGTTTGAAAATCATGACACACTAACATTACAGATCAATGATGGGTATTGTCATGTAACAGCACATACCCTTTGGAAAGTGCATTAAAATTCACAATCTGTTCTGATATCTACTTTCGATGTGTATCACAGCAATATGTGAAGGTTGTGCTCAATGTTTGGTCTTTGCCCCACTGTTCCACATGACATTCACCAGATGTCTTTCTTTGAGGGGGATGAGAGCTATTCTGGTGTCCATAACACAGTTAGCCTGCTGCAAGGGGATGTGCACACACACACACACACACACACACACACACACACACACACACACACATACTCATGACCTGCCCTTGCTGATAGTAGAACCTCTACCTGCCTAGTTTTACAAACGATACTGCAATATACATAACACAAGCACCACAGAGCTAGTATAGTGTTGCAGTGTTTGCCACTACTATTCAAGTTGTTGACAATTACAGGGGCTGTTTGGATTGCCAATGGGGGTTCACAGGCCCTTATCATGGTGTATCAATCTGAAACACACACACACTGCTGCATAGAGACATGCATTGAAACACACTTGCACACAGAGCTGACACTTTTCTGATTAGTAGACCTACCTATCTAGTTATGTAGAATACAAACTGACATGACTGTTGCATACACCACAGTGCCTTTGTGTTAGGAAATGTGTAACTGTGCTTGTAAGGTGGATGACATCTGAACGGGCCATGAGTAAGTTGGCAATGGGTGAGTTAACAGGGTAAAACAGGCACACAAAATGGTATAACAATTGCATGTACACAGTCAAGACAGCCACCAGGGATATGCATACAGAAAGACTTACACTCACACAGTTGGCAATCATCAGACTACAGCCCCTACCTATCTACTTGTATGTACTATAGTGCTATGTACATATTGCATGTGCCACAGAGATTATATGCCAAAGACATAAGTCTCAACCTCCTACACCAACTAATCTTGGGAATGCCTTCATGGATGGTGGGATAAACCACCCAAAATAGTGACTGTTCTCACATATTGCTCTTGCAACCCTGGACAAGTGATACAGTAACAGACTTTGCATCACCATGGTGTTTCAGTTGGATATGACATCTGAAGGTGACATGTGTGTAACTACAGCAACTGTCATGTATTTGACAATGGTTTGTCATAAAACACCATTGTTAGGAAACATGGACCACATATATGTTGCAAACATCTGGGCATTCTGCATACATCTGTACAGATGAGTGGTATGGCCTGTAGGGTTTAACATGGTGCATGTAAGGTGGATGACAGCAATAGGCCGTTTAAAAGTAATGCCATGGGGAGGGGGTCAACACACCTTAAAATGGTATAACCAACACACGCAATGGCCACAGGGGATATCCTTCACACACAAATGCACATGCACATATACAGTAGTATAGTTGCCTGTATTGAGAATCAACACCCTACCTACCTAATTGTACATGTTATAGTGCTATCTACTTATGACATGTGCCATGGAGCTTATATACCCAAAAAGTGCCCAACAGTGTATCTAAGGTTGATGACATGATCAGGCCCTGTAAAGTAATGCAATGGGGGGGGCACCAGGGTGGAACAGGCCTCAATATGGTATAACCAACACACACAGTTGCCAGTGGTGAGATTATAGCCCCTACTTATCTAGTTATGTGTAATATAGTGCTACATCATTATCACACATGCCAGGGAGCTTATAGGGCAACCGACAGTCCAAAGGCACTTCTAAGGTGAATGACATCAGCAGGTCTTGTAAAGTAATGCAATAGGGGGCACCATGGTGGACCATGCCTCAAAATGGTATAACGAACATACACAGGATATGGGTCTCACCCACACAAACATTCACACACATTTTCCAGTACTGAGATTAGAACTCCTACCTATCTAGTTATTTGTACTATAGTACTAATCTGTTATTGCATACACCATGGAGCATATAGGGCAGCAGAGTGTCCAAAGGTACTTCAAAGGTAAATGACATCAGCAGGCCTTGTAATGTAGGGCAATGGGAAGTGTACTTGGTGGGAAAGGCCTTAAAATACTTTAATGTACAGGCACACACAGTTGCCAATGCTGAGATTAGAACCTCTACTTATCTAGATATATGTACTACAGTGGTATGTATTTACTACCTGTGCCAAAGAGCTTATAGGGCTGAAGAGTGTTCAAAGGTACTTCTAAGGTGGATGACATCAGCAAGCCTTGTAAAGTAGGCAAGTTTTGAAGTTTACTGAGTGGAAAAGGGCTCAAAATACTTTAATCTAAAAAAGCACACACTTGCCAGTGCTGAGATTAGAACCACTCCCTATCTACTTATTCGTACTATAGTACTACATAATTATCGCATGTGCCATGGAGCTTATAGGGCTGAAGAGTGTCCAAAGGTACTTCTAAGGTGGATAACATCAGCAAGGCTTGTAATTAGGGCAGTTTTGAAGTCTACTGGGTGAAAAAGGCCTCAAAATACTCTAACCTACAAACACACACACAAGGCAGGTGAGGTGAAATTACAACCCCTTCCTGACTACTATTACAAAATGGAAGTCACCTTCATACTGGCACATGCCAGTGCTTGCTATTGATGTGCAACTATCTGCATGAGGGCATTACTCTATGCCTTTTAGGGTGTCTCTCTCTCTATCTATGCCTCTCTCTCTGTCTGTCTGTCTCTCTCTCTCTACCTGTCTCTGCCTGTCTATAATGGATATATCTGTATATGTTACCTATATATATATATATATATATATATATATATATATATATATATGTATATATATATATATATATATATATATATATATATATATATATATATATATATATATATATATGCCTATCTCACTCAGATGAAGATATATTGCATATGCCCCACCTCCAGGTAGCTGTGGGTAATCTTGCCTGATTGGGATGGGGAGACACAGTTAAGGTGTACCTAGCTGTCTGTATGTGAAGACATATATGGACAACAGAGTTGTATAGTCAGATGTGGGTTTCTACACATCAACAAATTACCACAGACTGTCCAGATGTTTGCTTCATATCTTGGGTCCATTTAGCACAGTATTGTGTTTGACTTGGAAAATACTGGCATATCATTACAGATCGGAGTTAGAAAGTAATGACAGACATTTGAGTTTTAGACTTTTTACCCTTCAGAAAAGTAATGCAACAGCAAGACCTGCTGTAATATCACTGTTTAAGTCTGTCAGAGCAATATTTCATAACTGTCCCTATTTGTGATCCTTTGCCACACATTTCTTTATGGCTTTGTACAGATGAATTGCTGTGAGAAGCTAAGAGGTGTGTATGGGACTCCAACATTGACATCCATGCATGTGACCTATGACCCTACAGTGTCTTAGTCCCACACATATACTGCATTGAGTTTTGGCACCTTGGGGACTACTGCATATTCTGGGGCAGACATTTCATGTTGCCCCACATAGCTGTCAAGTTGTCTGCTGCCTTCCCGGTAGCCCACCCCATTACCTTACATACATGCAGCAATACCATGGATATACTGCACAGTCTACTACTTCATTCATTTATTGTTAAGAAGAGGAAATTACCTTGTGCCTACAGCAGTTGGGAGGACAGTGCTTCAAGGCTGACTCTGTCGGATATATGCAGTACACAGCCTATACATGGTAAGGTACAGTTAGTGTGATATGTGTGGCATCCCTTTTACTATGTGAGCGAGTCGGAGTGATGTGTCAGATCCTGGGCTCCTAGACTGTCAGTGTATGTGCTATACATTGCCTTTTTGCAAAGGCCAGGGCATACTGGGCATGCCTACATCTGCCTGCAGGAACAGGCTGAGGGAGTTCAACTTCCAAGTCCCCCTCTGCCGGTGGTGAACTTGGCAATGGTGAGGGGGCTGTGTTCCCCTTCCCTGTGATGTTCCTGCTACAGCTGTTTCAGCAGGATCATATTGTGTAGCATGGCAGATACTATGAAACTGTGTGTAGATGTGGCTGAAGAGTACTGCAGGACTCCACCAAATATGTCAAGGCAGCAGAACCGCAACTTGAGCATCACAAACACATGCTCAAATCATGGTTCTGCTGCCTCAACATATTTGGTGGAGCTGTGCTGTACTCTTCAACCACATCTACACACATGTTCATAGTATCTGGAGAGTACTGCAGGGCTCCACCAAATATGTCAAGGCAGCAGAACCATGACTTGAGCATCACAAACACATGCTCTACTGTGTTCCTAATTTATGCAAGTGCCTCATTATGGCTTTCTTCAGTGTGTGTGTGTGCGTGTGTGTGTGTGTGTGTGTGTGTGTGTGTGTGTGTGTGTGTGTGTGTGTCTGTGCATTTCTGAAGGGTGTCATCATGCATGGTTCCAGTGCATAACCAGTATCCCCACTAGATGTCCATACAGGATGTCCCCCTGGCAAATGCCTGGTACAGCTGTGTAGCATGCCAGATGTGGGAGTTGTGATAACTGCCAGGGCTGCCAGCACACACATTGATGATAATGCCCGGGGCATTGCACATGACCTGGCAGTTAATGGAGTGATAGCCCTTGCAGATGACATAGACTTTATCCTCCTCAATGGGTGGTGCTTTGATGTTTCACATGAATGCAGTCTATGGCACCTTAGTACCTCTGGATCATGTGCTACACGATGGAAGATATGCATATTGTTGGTCCTCTCCTCAGGGGTGTTGGGGAAATAAATATGCTCACTGGCATGTGTTAGCATGACATCCAGGAACTGGTAGATTATCCTGGATTCTGATGCCTGTGAAATTCACATGATGCCCGCAGTAGGTCTTTAGAAAGTACCTGTAGCTAGTACTCTTAAGGCTACACATACCTTTATTTCCACTGGGATGGGTTCCACTCTGTTGGCTCTGGGAGTGAGGTGAGGGCTGGCAGAGCTCAGTGATATCTGTAGTATGCCCCTGTCCAACCTGTAGCACTCTACTATCTCCACCTCATGTAGCCACTGAAAGGTTACCCTGGGTCTGAACACTCTTCTTCTCCTCAGCCTGGGCCAGTTTTCAGCATCATCGTCATCACTGCCTTTGGTATGTAGCATGTAGAGATGTAGCAAAACAGCAGCAGCCCCTATCATTTTGTCAGTTAAAATTCCCAAGTGTGTACCCCAATAGTGCAGAGTATGTGTGGAAATCAGATTGAAGGGTGTCTGCATACTTTATACTGGTGTGCTGCAGATGCAACCTGTGTTATTGGCTGACTATGATACATTCCACCTGCCAGCTACATTACTGAGGGGTTTGAATGGCTAACTGTGAGTGGCAGAGTTCTTATTAGTCATTTATAGTTGACTACCTTTAGTCTGCTATTTCCTTTTATTTTTTTTTCCAGTTTCCTCCAGTTTTAAACCGTGGAGCTACTGTAAACACTGCTGAACAGAAAGGGCCCTGCCCTGTACATGAGCATGCTCAGCATTTCTCTCATGAGCTAAGCACAGCTAAGCAGCCTCAGCCCCCCCCCTCCACTTGGCTGCGCTTTGCTGAGTGCAAACAGAAGCCATGGAGCTCCAATGTGCTTACACAAAGCATGAAACACCCCCTTTTCATGTCAGATGCCTTTTCGGCTTACACCACCACATTGTTGCCCCGTACAGTTAGGTACCTGCAGACACGGTGGGCCATTTTGCTATTCAGTAAACTTAGATCATTTGCATGCACCTAATTCCATATACCCTAGTTGCAGCACTATATTTAGGAGGTTAAGGTGTTTGTCTTACAACCACAAGGTGCAGGGTTTGAGTCTCACAAGGGATAATTGGCTAGGCTTAAAATGGCTCGCAAGGGCAGTTAGCCTAGTACTAACCTATGAACCTATGAACCTATATGAGAGCCCATGTCCTTATTAACCACTATAACCTGCCATTGTATGAGTCTGCATGCTGGCCAGTATAATGTGAACATTCATTTTACCTTTACTACTTCCCTTTTACTAATTTTATTTTATTCTTTGCAAGATCTCATGTTTGGGCACTGCTGCGCTTCGCTTAAACATGGCATATGTTCCAAAAAAAACTTTTGATTTCATACATTTTGCATCAGTTAGACATGCGAATGGCCATAGTTTTGGCCACTGGCATGCCTAATGCACCTAGTACATGCTTTACTTTTAGTTATCACAGCACCATTTTTTTTTGTTTTTTTACACTCATGTACATGGTTACTGTACACATACATTTGTAATGCAAACAAGGCTGCTGCATGGATGCCTGTCTGTTTCCTAGAATGGATAATCACCTTATTTGCATGGTTTTCACCAGCAAATTAGGTGATTTACATTCTGCGATGCATCCGTGGCAGCATAGTGCTGGGAGGCTCATGCATGCCCCCAGCCTTGATTCCTGGATCGCTCCACCTCTGGACTCTGTATTCAGGCCACTGCACTATGCTTACATGGAGATTAGCTCCATGTAAGCATTAATGAATTACACCAACTGTATAAACTGTTCATATTATCTCTGCATACATTATCAAATTTTTCTGCTTTATGCTCTTGATGCCTTCCTCATTATGACACTGTCTTGCAAAAATGTTGATAAATGTCTCAGCTTTGTAGTCCTCAGTTGTGGTTTTCTTTAAGAGTGCCTTTTCCTTCCTTTGACTTTATAAAGTAGTAAGTTAAAACACCTTGATCAAATACTGTTTTTTTTTTCTTTTAGTGAGTAAGATTCATTTCCTCCTCATCAACTTTTATAATGTCATGGATGGAGACTTGGAGTACTACAAGTCCTCACAGTTTCTTTGGTCAAAATGTCTCAGAATGGCTCAGAAATTCCATGCATGAATGGTATTTATATCTATACTTGCAGGCACTGGGAAATGTAAAGAAGAGGCATGATTTTTCTAGGCATATAATAAAGTCACGCAAGGAAATATAAGATCAGGCATGTTGTACACTTTAATGGAGGAGCAACAAGAAACAAGTTTCCATTGCACTGTTTTAAAAAGCCCATGACAACAAATGAAAAACACATGTACTTTAACATTATGCCAACAAAAACTTTTTTTATATAGAACCATTGGATAGAGAAGACTTAGGAATAACTGATTAATTATACTTCCTGGAGTTTGCTTAATGATTCATGCTATCTTATAATGGTTTTCTTGTGTTTTTACTAACAAGTTGCCTCAGTGAAGTATAGGGAGGAGGTCTACCCAGTGAATGGAAATACAAAAGTGTGCAAAGAATGCTTGACCATCAGGTCTTTACAGAAGCATATATAAGCCATGAGATAAGATATCCAGAACATTTTTCACAGTACTTTATTAACCTGCAAAATGTAACAGCATAATTTTTTCAAGGAATATGTTCGTCCACAAGCATTAGCCTTATCATAGGAATCATAGGCAATATGAAGCTATTCAACCAGAGACCATGATAGCCTTGCCAATAACCACACTCTGGCTCTACTGACCTTTTCAAGGAGGTTAAAGCCTATAAATCCCGAGTTGAATTTTTGGGCACTCATCCATTTGTCTAACTTAGGTTTGAAGGTTGAGATGGCATAATGTTGCTTGGCATGAGATATGAGTCTATTCCAGAAAAAGGACACGTACTTTAAATTGAAAACTTTTGTTCTAATATTGGTAACACTATTTGAAATATTGAGAAACAGAAGGTTTTGGATAGTGATGTACTGAGGGCAAGGAAGGCGTGAAGCAGGTCTCCACTCAAGAGACTATATGACACAGATTACAGAGAGAGTGATTCTAGTCTTTCCTGATAACTAAGAGTTTTGAGGCCTGAGAACCTTTTTGTTAGGAACCTTTGTGCTTTGTCCATTTTTGATTTGTCTAGCGAAATACACATCAGAGAATGCCTTATATTCTATAAAAGGTCCAAGTAGGGCAGAGTACAGTGGAAAAATAACTTCCTTGATTTTAAATAACATGCCCTTTGCAATTACTTGTGAGATACAGAAGGCGTTTTTGACTATAGTTGCTACATAATTATCAAAGAAAAGTGAGCAATTGACCAAGGTGTGCACATTACTGATTGCAGGCTCAGTGGAGTGTGGGGTATCATTAATATAGTATGTAGTAGGAATTTTTTATTTTCCAAATGAGATGATACTGCAGTTCTTAGCATTCATTTTGAGCCCTCTTTCATTCCACCAGGAGTTAATGGTTTTTTGACCTATTTGAAAGATATCAGTATCATTCATTGGTTGATTTAACAACTACACCCATACTGCAATCATCAGTGAACTTAGTCATTGTTATGTATATGTAGTGCTCAGTTGAGGTTTTCTTTAAGAGTGCCTATTTGATGTCAACATATTAGGAAACGTCTGACAGAAAATGAGAGATGCTTGTACAGAACCCTGAGGAATGCCATTGGTCAAACTTTCTCTAACTGAAGAGGGATCACCAATCCTGATAATCAGTGTTCTGTCCTTGATCCAATTTGCAATGCATCTTACCACCTTAAGGCCATTAAGTTATGAAAAATCTTATAATTTGCATTTTGTCAAATGCCTTTGCCAAATCCAAATAGACAGCATGAATGGTGTGACCACTGCCCACTTCCTACATGATCTTTTCAAAGAAGGTCACAAGATTTAGCAGCATAATCAACCCTTAACAAATCTGAATGAATGTGTGTTAAACCTGTTTGAATGTTTAAAGTCCTGGTTTATGAAGTCAATAATGATACATTTTGTGGCTTTAAGGACAAGACTAGGAAAGCTAATAGGCCTGTAATGACCCAAGTCAGTGGTGAGGTAATTCTTATGGAGAGGCATCACAATTGCATGGTGTGGGCATCACCCCTATATTGCACCATGATTCACAAACATGTCCTGTGGCAAGGAATATGGGTAAACAACATATGGAGGGAATCAGCAGGAGCCTACTTGTCACTGTTTATTAGATGACCTGGTATATATTATCAGGACTAACTTAATAAGTGTTTTTGGTCTTGAATAATACTTTAAGGATATGATCCTTTGAAATGGTAGATGGGGAAGTCACTCCGGGATGTTAGAAAGGTAGAAGAAATTATCTTCAGAGGAGGAATTAGCAAAAATTTCATTTGCTAGTAAGTTGCCAATGTCTTTAGGACTGGAGTGGGATGAGCCATTACAGATAAAATTGCAGCAATAGCTTTTCTAATTTAGCTAAATAAGGACTTATAACTATCCTTAGTCTCATAAGCTAGCCTGTGTTCATTGGATGCTTTAATAGTCTTTATAGCTGCATTCACTTTCTTGGTGAGCCATTTTATATTCTCTTTGTAATGGGATATTCTTGTCTTAAATGGTAAATTAAGTAGTCTCTTTCTTTAATTGTATAATTTCATATCTACTGACCACCAGTATGATTTGCTGTTGATATTTGCCACTCTGTTTGGTTTTATTGGGGATGACCCATCAGGTTTACTATCAAATAGTTGAATGTGAAAATAATTTCCATTCAAAAGTCCAACTCACATGTGTGATTTATGAATGTAGAACAGGTCAGAATGTTGCAAAGATGCTTCTGGTTTCGAATTTGATCTTTGTCGACATCAATTGAATGAGCTCCATACCCTCCTGCAAATTATATATTCCAACTCAAAGATCGCACTACAGTGGAGAAAAGGGTAAATTTTCTAATCCGCATTGTACCATGATCTCTAGTAGTAAGGTCAACTACATATGCACAAATGCACAGTGCATTTGCTGCACAATTCACTCACAAAAATGAAGGTCTGCAATATGGGATAAAGCCAACTGTAATTTGACATCCCGTGTTCATCGAATCTTCATTCATTATTTTGATAGAAACCCGATCCATCAATATATTTTCCTAAATGAAAAAAAGATCCTGAAATAGGGACTAAATATTGCACATTGACTGTGTGCTTAGCATGGGAAAATCTTTAACTTTCATTGCACAATTGTAAAGTGTTTTCTTTTTTGAAGTCTGTAAAGAGGGCTGGGGTGCAGATGTTATGGGTGGTAAAGGTAATCAATGTTTTGTTCTTTTTAACTAATGAAGGGTCAACAAGGTGCAGGAAATATACCTGATCTGAGCTGATGAGAACTAGGTCCAGGATATTACTGCCTCTGGAAGGATTTTAGACATTTTTTGCAGAGAATTCTCTTTAACCCAGTCTGAAAAACTTTGTACATACCCAACAGTAAAAGTATAATGACTCCATTCTATGGGAGGCTACCTGTTGTCTCAGATTATAAAAGTAGAATGTTTGATCGGATTATTTTTAAGAAATGCTGGGACATTTTCATGATTCTGTGGGACCAGGGAAGAGGTTTTAATAAGTTATAGGTTTAAATTCTGAGTTACCTAGTCTGACCTGGAGTTCAATTAACTCATCTAGTGGGGTCATGGAGCATCACTCTGGCAGGTATAAAATTCCTGACAAACACTATGACAATTTTGTCATTTCCAGTTCAGTTGACGGTGTGTCTGCTGTATCGTTAAGAAGCATTTCAAGGATGGCACATGCATATAAATAGCAAGCATGTGCTAGCTTCAGTGCCATTTTGAGAGTGCAGCCAGAAAGTGAGCATGTATGAGTGTAATAGCTAGTTTGTTTATAAGTTTACCTAAGTTAAAGTTATTAAGCCTCAATCATGATCTGTTTGTACATAATAAAGCTGCTTGAACAGACCCCACAAAGACTCATCTATTTCATCCTGACTGGGCGAGCGACATGATGTCAGAACCAGGATTCCAGAGACTGCTTTTCAGAGTATGAAGTGCACAGTTAACAGTGAAGGTAAAGAGAAAGGAGAGAGAAAAAAAAGGCCAGAAAAGAACCAGAGGTAATGAAAACTTGCAAAAAAGATTTATTTGATAAAAAAAAGATAAAACAGAGCATTACAAGGGCACAAACCACATTATTAAACAAACGAGAGGCAAACAAGGTTTATTAATTAAATGAAATATTTAAAATTAAGATATCTGATAAAATGATCATCAGAAAAGCACATAAGGGGTTTGGAATTTCCTCAGAATTTCAAAACTAGCATGTTTAAAGCAAAACAGGCATGTTTAGAGTAAAACAAGCACAAGAAAAGTACAACGGGCATGAAAAAAGACTAAACGAGCAAAATTAATATAATAAGGGCAAAAAGGACACATTAAGCATAAATAAAGCACAGTGACTGCATGTTTTTGGCAAAGTACTTTGGCATAACTACTATTTCGCATTGTATTCAGGGCATAACTAGAGTTATTCAAAGTATCTCAAAATGTGTAAAGTGATTACAGTGTGTGCTTATTACTGTTCATTTATTTTGAAGAATTTGTGTGCAAAGTCAAACTATTTTGTGAGGTACTGTCAAAGCACAGCCATTTTGAAAAGTTTTTTATGCTGGGTGTGTTTATTCATAAAGTGTGTGTTTATTCATAAAGTGCCACTATTATAGAGTGTTTCCTGCAGTGTAAAGAGTTATTTAGCAAAGTACTGCCATCAGGAGTGGCCTTAGGTCAACTGGTGCCCTAGGCAAAAGGGCACCACGGCGCCCCCCACCACACCACCCAGTGCCCACATCCTGGTCTACCTACACCACATCAATACTGGAAAAGTGGCCCTACTAAAGCAGCGCCCTAGGCAGCCGCCTAGTTGGCCTATGCCTAAGGCCAGCTATGACTGCCATTTTGGGGAAGTTTTAGTGTGCTGTGTAAAGTTTATTTGCAAAGTGCAGTTACTTTGAAATGTTTCTTACTCCAAGCTTCTTCTGCCCAGTTTATTTGCAAAGTGCAGTTATTTTGGAATATTTCTTAAAATGATGATAAGTGACTTTTACAGTACAGTAATTTCAAGAGTACTGTAGTGCCCAAGAGATTTGTTTTGCAAAGTTCAGTTATTCAAAGGCTAGTTGTGCTATTGGGCAGGGTTACAAATACTGGCATACATTTCTGCCATATGTATATGGTGTGTGTTCATGTATACATGCAAAAGCCTTCACTGGTATATGTTAAAATGGCAGATGGATTTTGAAAACCCTCACCACTTGTATTTGATAATAATATTGCAGAGAACTGGAGAATATTTCAGCACGAGTACAATATTGTTATACAAGCCATGGTGCCCTTTTGCCTAGGGCACCAGTTGACCTAAGGCCACTCCTGATGGCAGTACTTTGCTAAATAACTCTTTACACTGCAGGAAACACTCTATAATAGTGGCACTTTATGAATAAACACACACTTTATGAATAAACACACCCAGCATAAAAAACTTTTCAAAATGGCTGTGCTTTGACAGTACCTCACAAAATAGTTTGACTTTGCACACAAATTCTTCAAAATAAATGAACAGTAATAAGCACACACTGTAATCTGACAAAGATGCATGCACCAGGGCATTCGTTTTGCTAAATCTAGCTGGGTCAGAGGCCACTGAAAGAGAGCATTCATTTGTGTATGCACCAGTAGTATATGAGGGGGAAGGAGAAAACCATCATATTGTTGTACAGGCTGAATCAAGGGAAGACCCTGAGTGTTTGATGCACAAATTCAGAGAGATGTGTAACCCCCCAGACAAATATTACATTAGAGAGGCATTTGCATAATGCAAGAGATCAGAAACTAGGGAAAACTTTTGCAGCTTACATAACTGATCTGAGAGACAAAGCTAAAATGTGTCGGTTTGGTGACTTAAAAGATGAGCTGATAAAGGACAGGCTTTTGTGTAGTATTAATAGTGCTGCTGTGAGAAAGATTTTGCTTCATGACAGTGATTTAATGTTAAGTAAAGCTGCTGAGATTTGCCAAATCCATGAAGTTACAGAAAGGCACACAAGTATTCTTGCAAGTGATAAGAGCATGGTTTCAGCAAGCTCCAGAGCAAATGTATGCAGCATGTAACATATGCCTAACAGAAGCAAGGTTAAGCGCATGGCAGTTACAGCCCCTGTGGGTTCTTCTGGGAAACCATGCAGTTTTCAGCAAGTTCTAAGAAAGCAGCATGCTCAGTGCAGTACAAGGGTGAGTCAGCAAAACCCAAATCCAGCTTTATTGTTAACTGTTGCAATTGTGGTGCCAATCATGAGTCTAAAAGAGAGAAATGCTTAGCATTTGGTCAGCAATGCCATACGTGTAAAAAATGAAACATTTTCAAAAGTTTTGAAAATCAAGTAAGCCTCACATAGTTATATAGGTGGGCCACTCAAAAAAGCAAGTTGATTATATAGAGAGCTGCAATTCTACTTTTGATGTAGATGGTGCATCAGTAATTGGTGAAAACAAAGAACAAAGTGTTTTGTACTGTCCAAATCAATGATAAATCCACCGAGCTCAAAGTAGACACTGGTTTAAAGTGTAACATTATGTCAGAAGACACATTTGTTAAGGTGAGAGCTGCTGAACAACTCAATGTGCCTAGTAGTGCAAAACTCGCTGTTTATGGAGGTGAAGAAATTCAAACTGAAGGCTCAGTAGTGCTTTCATGTTATTTAACTAGGAGCTGTTACAGCTTGTTATTTTATGTAGTCCAAAGACCTGTGCAGTCACTATTGGATCTCAGAGACAGTTTCAGAATGAATTTGCTTTCTTTTACCAAAGAAGTTCATCATATAAGCACATATCCTAGTTCTAATTTTTCCAAAGCCATTTTCTCAGAGAATGCTGATGTTTTCGATGACAAGTTGGGCAAACTTCCAGATGTATATTCTATGAAGATAGACCCAGAGGTCAGTACAGTGATCAGACCAGCAAGAAAAGTTCTGATAGCTATGCAGAATGAAGTCAAACTTCAGTTGGATAAAATGGTGCAGCAAGGTGCAATTTGTCCAGTTACACAACCAACTGAATGGGTGTCATCCATGGAAGAAGCCCACAAGAAAGGCTCAGATGAAATCAGAATATGTATTGCCCCTAGAGATTTGAACAAAGCATTAAAAAGACCACATCATCCAATGTGTACAGTCGAGGAAGTCTTCGCTCTAACACAGAATGCCACTGTTTTTTTTCTCTCTTGGATGCAAAAAAGTTAATTTTGGAAAGTGATTCTTAATCGCAAATCCTCATTACTGACTACTTTCAGTACATCGTTTGGCAGATATGATTCCTCAGGATGCCATTTGGAATAAATTCTGCAAGTGAAATCTTCCTGCGTGAAATGGAGAAAATTTTTTCTGTTATCCTTGTGCATAATAGTAGATGATTTACTGGTTGGAGGGACTGGTGAAGCAGAGCATGACAGAAACCTTAAGAAAGTTCTAAATAGAGCACATGAAGTGAACTTAAAGCTCAATCCTTTAAAGTGCAAATTCAGACTACCAGAAGTTACATACATAGGTCATTTATATACCAGCACTGGTTGAGCCCAGACATGTCCAAGCAAGCAGCCATTCTTGAGATGCCAGAACAAGATAATGTTCAAATTCTACAATTTCTTTTGGCATGGTCAATTATTTAGCCACGTTTATACCAGACTTCAGTGGGTTGAGAGCACCTTTGAGAGAGCTGATGTGCAAAAATGTTACATGGTCTTGGTTGGAACAGCACCAGAAAGCATTTGAAGACCTTAACCAGAAAATTGCCACCCCACCTACATTAAAATACTATGATGTCAATAAACCAGTCACTCTTTCATGTGATGCTTCAAAATTTGGCCTTGGCACATTTATTCTTCAAGAGGGCAGACCAGTAGCCTATGCATCTAAAATTCTTACTCAAACTGAAATGCAATATGTTTAAAATGAGAAAGAACTTTTGGCAATAGTATTTGCATGTTCAAAGTTTTATGATTATATCTATGGTCAAGCTATTCAGATTAAAACTGATTGCTAACCTCTAGTTATTATTTTAAAGAAGCCTACGCATTAATCTCCAGTGAGATTACAAAGAATGATGCTCAAATTGCAAAAGTACAACTTCAAAATGGCTAGACAAAAGGCAAAACATATTTATCTGGTTGATACCTTATCCAGATCACCCAGAAATACAAAGGAACAGCTTCATGCAGAGAATTTTGACTTTGACGTCAAGAAAGTGCATCATTTTTCTACCATGAGACTTAATGAGCTGAGAGATCATACAAAGACTTATCCAATTTTGCAAAAGCTCAACCACTACATTAATGCTGGATGGCTGTAAAAGCAATCTAGTGTACCACCTGAAGTGCAAACTTATTTTCCTTACAGAGATAAGATGTTGATGGAAGATGGTGTTATTTTTAAAGGTGCTAAAATTGCTGTTCCTGCTTCCTTGCAACATGACTATATCCAGATTTTGCATTGTGGTCACCAAAGTTCCAAATCTACCAAAAGAAGGGCAAGAGAACTAGTATTTTGGCCTTTTCTAGTAAAATACATTGATAAAGTACTTTCTTCTTGTTCAGTATGCAATAGTACTAAACTGCATTTGCAAAAAATAACCACTTCAGCTAAGTCAAGTTCCTGAATTACCTTGGTCAACAGTAGCCACTGATATATTCGAGTGGAACAATCAAAATTACTTAGTGTTGGTAGACTCTTATTTGAGCTGGTTTGAAATTGATTTACTAGCTAAATTAACATCTACTGCTGTAATCACCGAGTTGAAATGTTATTTCTCAGTTCATGGTAGTCCACACAAATTTATCTCTGACATTGGCACTCGATTTACTGGTCAGTTGTTTCAGAAATTTGCAAGAGAATGGGACTTCATACAAGTTACAAGTGGTCCAGAATATACACAGTCAAATGGACTAGCTGAACATGCAGTACAGAGTGCAAAGCAATTACTTGAGAGGTCAAAGCATGACAATGCTGATGTCTTTTTGAATTTACTCAATCTCATAAACATACCTAGTGATGATACACTTGGCTCGCCTCCTCAGAGACGTCTATCTAGGCAAACCAGAACAACATTGCTATTAGTTCCAGTTTGTTGAGGCCTAAAGCTAACAACAGCAGAACAATTAGAGCCCAATTATTCTGAAAGTGGTCTTTTCAGATGGCCACCTATGATAAATTGGGCAGATTTCTTCATCTATTGAAAGGAGAGACAGTGATGATACAAACAGTGAGAGGTTTCGACTGGATTTGTCAAGTAACAGGTATATGTACTGAGCCAAGATCCTACTTCATAGAATCTGAGGGTGTGGAGTACAGGAGAAATCACAAAAATCTTCTTCCTGTACCAGAATTAATATTGCAGCATTATTCCTGTGATACAGACTCTAGACCTTAGAGCAGTCCAGACAATGATCCTGTTGCAGAACATTTCTTAACTTCTACTTCCATTCCTGAATATGTTTGTGATGTCCCTAAGGTTGAACATTCCGCAGAGACAGTCCCAGTTGTTAGACCTACTTCTAATTTTGATGTCACATGATTTGGTAATTTTTCCAGACCTAGTGTGAAATACACAACAACATGGACATAATTGTATATATGTATCGAGTTCTGTATAATTGCATAACAAAGAATTATTTGTATTGATTGCATACCAACTGATGTCATCAATATTGCATGACTTATTTCTCAAAGAGGGAGGATGTAGAATAGAGTGTGTGCTGTATCTTTAAGAAGCATTTCATGGATGGCACATGCATATAAATAGCAAGCATTTGCTAGCTTCAGTGCCATTTTGAGAGTGCAGCCAGAGAGTGAGCAGGTTTGAGTGTAATAGCTAGTTTATAAATTTATCTAAGTTAAAGTTATTAAGCCTCAATTCTGATGTGTTTGCACATAATAAAGCTGCTTGAATAGAAACCACAAAGACTTGTCTATTTCATCCCGACTGGACAAGCAAAAGTCTTGAGAGGTACATAATCCTAGCATGAATAGGATGCCTCATTATGCTTTAACATGTCTTAGTGAGTACGCAAATATTGATTCCTTCTAGATACAAAAGTACCTCCAAATTGGACAGTTTGTTGTTAAGACTTCTATCATTGAAAATGACCACTTTCCTGCTGTCTAATTTATGAGTTGATTTTTTTGTTTAGGTTGTTATGCTTATTTGATGAACTCTGCCTAAAATGGCATCATGGGGGCAGCAAAGGCTTTGATCAGTATGCAAAAACACGTGAAGAAGAGGTGCAGAATTAACTTTTAAAGGCAAGTAGTATTGTTGTCCATCCTATCCAAAGGAGATACATATTGAGTCCCCTTGGAATGGCTACTTAGCTAACTGTTGAATGCAATTATACAATGCCACCAAGCACGACCAGTCAGCAGTTCTCCAAAAATGTTTAATGAATATCCAAGGTAGTTTAAGCGCTTTCATCAGGAATACATCAATGACTTCATCAGAAACAATGAAACAAAACTTGTCCACACATTATAAAATGTTACAAACTACATCACATGATATAAACCATAAATAGAAAACCTGGCTATACATTTAGTTGAATTCATTTAAAGTAACAAACCCCCATTTTTCTCCCTGAATCAAAATATAAAAACATTAAAAAACAGCCACAGTTAACAAATATGGTGTCTAAGTGAACTTGAATTAGAGGAAAATTACACATTTAAAACTTTTAGTTTTAAGACACTGCTTATAGATACACTATCATTCAAACCTGGACAGAGTATGCATTTAATTTAACCTGCCAGAGTAATTCTTTGTACTCGAATACAATTTTCCAAGGACCCCCCGCAGTACCTCATTTTTCACCATATCAATACCTGAAAAAACAAAATGATGGTTGGGAAATTTAGAAATATGTTTAGCAAGAGCATTCTTGTTGTCATTGTTTCTAATGTCCCTAATATGCTCATATATATTATCATGAAACCTTCTCTGGGTCTTACCTATCTAAAAACTGGCACAGTTCTTACAAAGTTCACAATACACCAAACCAGAGGAATTACAATCAAAGTGAAAGGGAATTTTAAAATTGGTGTTGTTTAACCTAAGATGGTCACAAACTTTCAGAAAATAACATTGTCTACAATTCCCACATCTAAAGTTACAATTTCTTCTGTTGGAAGCTATAAAATGTAGTGACCCTTCAAGAAATTGCTTGATGGTTTTACCTTTTTTGTAAACAATCAGCAGGCCTAAACTCAAGATGTCAGTGTAACCATCAAAACAGTGAAAGATGTTCCAGCTTTTAACAAGATTTGCCCTTAACATGTCTGACCTAGAGTCATAAACAGAAATCGCACTGGGAATGTTTATTCTCCCCGTTCTGTGAATTTTGGTTTACAAACTTCTTTTTGCCAGTCAAACAACGGTGACTCTCTTTCTGTTTTCTTTGAGCAACCTGACTGTGGTTCGGTGGCTCAAGGTGAGATGGAGTTGTGCAACTATTGTTTTGGTTTATCTCCTATTTGTTCGCTTTTTAGCGACAAAGTAAATGTGAATAACTGTCCGGGTAAAACTGTAACTGTGGGATTGACAAGTCTCTGTCTTTTGAATTATTTGAAACCAGCGACATGGTTAAAAGTTCGGGTAATGTTGATGAACTTTTAAATAGTAACTATGCTGACAACAACTTTTCCGCTGTTGAGGTGTATAACTTGACAAATGAAAGGGACAACAACCTTTCAGTTAGAGATGTGAATGGACAACAGTTTCAATTCTACTGATTTTTTAATTGGTTATGATGGTATTACATCAAATGAACTTGAGTTAGGGGCTAATAAGGTTTCACCTTTTATTATTTGTAATCTTAATGGTGATTTCAAGATGTATAACTTTAGTAGACTGAATATTGGAGTTGAATATGTTGATTTGCTTTCTAAGGGCTTTAATTTTGTTCCTGAAACTGTTACCCCCAGTTGAAAGATGCTTAGTGGACTTCAAAGTGCATTTGAGAAAGCTCAATTTGAAAATGTATTTCAAGGATACCTTGAATAAACGTAGTTACAACATTATGAAGAGAAGTAGCACTTTCAACCCCCCCCCACTTGCACCCCCCTTGTTAATATTTGAAAATATGTGTGAGTTTGAGATCTGGAAGTTATGGAACCAGAGTGTTAAACTCTGATTTTAAGTTATCTCCTTCTGAATTTGCACTTCTTAAATCTTTAGCTACCAACAAAGGTATCAGGGTGATGAAACCTGACAAATGGGGTGTTGTGGTTATAGATAATGTATTGTATTTAGAGAAAATACATGTTTTTTTATTTGATAGTGATCAATATGAAGAAACTTCCTTAAGCTGTGTCACTATTTCATATTTGAAAATTGACCTTGCACTACAAGATCTTTTGGATTGGGGGCAAATAACTTATGATGAATGGGTGTTTTTACACTGCCAGTATCCAGAGGTACCGTCCATCTTTGGATTGCCGAAAATCCACAAGGACCCCAATGACCCACCCATGAGACCTATAGTTAATGCAATGAAATCAAAAATCCATCCTATAGGTAAATACATTTGTGTTAGATTAAAAAAAGTAATGGATGGAAGTCAGCACTTGTGCAGCGACTCTTGGGACTTCTTACTAAAACTGAGGAAAGACAAATTTGATAAGGATTTTGGATTTGGTACCATGGATGTAATTAACATGTTCAATGTTATTCCCCACAAACTTGGTTTGCAATGGTTCAAAGAATTTCTCATCGAAGCCACTCAACTATCTAACAAAGATGTGGGGTTCTTGGTTGCCTTAATGGAATTGGTTCTCAAATACAATTTTGCTTACCTTAATGGGCAATACTTTTTACAAAAGAATGGTGTGACGATGGCAGCTTGTATCCCCATTTTTGTGAACATCATTATGTTTTGGTGGGAAACTAAGTTTTTGTTTACACTATTTAAACCTGCACCTTGGGAATTTTATACAAGATTTCTTGATGACCATTTTTTATATGTAAACATCCACCCAACAAGTTTGAAATTTTTGTTGTTCAGTTAAACAACACCACTTCCTTTGTAAATTACTCCTTCCATGAAGAAAGTATGCATTATTGAGATGTGGAAGTGACTAAAGATGTTAGTTCAAGCAGATATTGCAGTAACCTGTACAGAAAACCTTCCTACTGCAACAGCATCTTGCACTTTGGGAGCAACCACCCTGTGCACCAAAAGAGGGGTGTCATCAAAGACCAATTTGTTAGGTTGGCTAGATTAGTCTCAGAAGACCAAATGTACCAAAAACAGGTGATTTGTCTTGTTGAGATGTTTATAGCTAGGGGCTACCCCAAGGATTTGATTCACAATGTTGAAAGGGAGGTGGATAAGAAGAGTCATGAGGGTGTGTTTTAACCGTTGTTAAGCATCACTGATGAAAGTGTGAGTGATATTGTCCCAAGGAGGGAAGAGTACATTGACAAAGACTTTCAGTGGGCATTTCTGTTTATGACTCTAGGTCAGACATGTTAAGGGCAATTCTTGTTAAAAACTGGAACATCTTTCACTGTTTCGATGGTTACACTGACATCTTGGGTTTAGGCCCACTGATTGTTTACAAAAAAGGTAAAATCATCAAGCAATTTCTTGAAAGGTCACTAGGTTTTATAGGTTCCAACAGAAGAAATGGTAACTTTAGATGTGGGAATTGTAGACAATGTTCATTTTTGAAAGTTTGTGACCATCTTGGGTTAAACCACACCAATGTTAAAATTCCCTTTCACTTTGATTGTAATTCCTCTGGTTTGGTGTATTGTGCACTTTGTGAGAACTGTGCCAGTTTTTATATAGGTAAGACCCAGAGAAGGTTCTGTGATTGTAAATATGAGCATATTAGGGACATTATAAATAAAGACAACAAGAATGCTCTTGCTAAACATATTTCTAAATTTCCCAACCATCATTTTGTTTTTTCAGGTACTGATATGGTGAAAAATGAGGTACGGGGGAGTCCTTGGAAAATTGTATTCGAGTACAAAGAATTACTCTGGCAGGTTAAATTAAATGCATACTCTGCACCAGGTTTGAATGATAGTGTATCTATAAGCAGCGTATTAAAACTAAAGGCTTTAAATGTGTAAATTTCCTCTAATTCAGGTTCACTTAGACACCATATTTGTTAACTGTGGTTGTTTTTATAATGTTTTTATATTTTTATTCAGGGAGAAAAATGGGAGTTTGTTACTTTAAATGAATTCAACTAAATGTATAGCCAGGTTTTCCATTTATGGTTTATATCATGTGATGTAGTTTGTAACATTTTATAATGTGTGGACAAGTTTTGTTTCATTGTTTCTGATGAAGTCATTGATGTATTCCTGACAAAAGCACTTAAACTACCTTGGATATTCATTAAACATTTTTGGAGAACTGCTGACTGGTCATGCTTGGTGACATTGGATAACTTTTTGCCTCACACTTGATTTAACTGTTTGTGTTTAGTTCTTGGTGTTGAATGCAATTATCTTTTCCTTGAATATAGGCACCATTCTCATTGAGAGGAGGACACTGAGTATTATCCTTGTCTGAAGCACGCATTGTAAGTTCCAGCAAGTCCTTTGCCATGTATGGCATGGGTTTTCATAACATGTTGTTCATTCCAGTACAGACTACTGTGATGTCATAGTCATACTCACTGGAGTAGAGGGTCCAAAATGCTCTTGATATGTCAGGAATCCTAGATCCTAGGAGAAGCTAACTATAGCCCTGCCCTTGCTCAGCTTAATCAGGATGAGGCTAGTATGTCTAACAATGGAGTCACCAATTACTAGAGGTTTTCCTGAAACAGATTTGTTCTCATTAGACACTGGTATATTAGGTTGTTGGAGACATAATGGTGAAGGGATGCATCTAGAAGATGTATTACAGGGGGTTGTTGCTATAGGAGGCTTAGTTTGTAATTTTTTATGTCAGTATATGACAGTTTAGTGACATCCATTTGTGGATGTTTGTGTAGATGGGCATAAAACAGTGTGATGTTAATTGCATGCTTTCAGGTATATAATATCAACAAGTTAGATAAATTCATTTTTGATACCCAAACACATTTTTATAGGAAAGTAAATATTTATTTATTTGTTTTTGTTTACTGGGAAAGTTTGACTGGGACAAGAAGTCACTTTGTACCAGAGGCTCAGGAAAGAAGGCTGCAGTTGCGGTACAGAGAAACATTTGTTGAAAATGTAAAGCAAACACTTAAGCAATTAGAACTAGTAGTACAGTTTGGAAGTATGCAGATACTGACACATTTCAAAGGTATGTCAAAACAACATATACACAACATGGCTGTAATTTTAAGTAAAAATGTATACAGTCATATGATTAAGTAATATTAGTAGGGTAATTAATAAATGTAGTATCAGAAGTCATAATTATAGTTTTGAATTGAAGATGGAGTAGCCAGGGATGTGTGGGGTGATTATTGTTAGAGAGCAAAAAGATGGTGTGCAGTAAGAGGCTAAGATATAGGTGGGTTAAGGTGGAGGGATGGACAGGGAGAGTGACTGGGGTCAACTTGTGGATAATATGCATTTGCATATTTTGTTTATTTTTAGGTGACCTTTCATAGTAGATTTGAAGTATTACAGATTATTCAGGCATCTGATATGACTTGGTAGATTATTCCAAGCTTTTGATATACTGTTAGAGAAAAGTAAGTCACCGTGTGAAGTTTGTATTTTTGAGTACAGTACATTTACTTTAAGTTCTGTGGAACAGGCATATTTGCCACATGACATTGCTAGATATTGGCTAGTGAGAGGGTAGTGAGTTGTGCTGTAGTATCTTGTGGGTGGTCACTAGTTGGGTAAAAGAGATGTGGTGAGGGAGTTCAAGCCAGTTTAGAGTCTACAGAGCTGTGTAATGGTGGGAGCGGTTATGGTAGCTACATGAAAATTTACTGACTTTATTGTAGTAGCTTTCTAATTTATATTTAGTAGAGGAGTCAGTAGCTAGTACCATTAGCAGCTACGGTAAGGCATTCTGCTGTTAGTCTGTCAGGTGCCACTGGTGTAGGCTTCAGTTTTTTTATGTATTTTGACATTGTCGATCTGAATGATTTTAACTTGAGCTGGTGTGTGGTGTTGGGGTGCATGTAAGTTTAGCTGGGGGTAGACATAGGCTGATATTTGAGGAGTTGGGTTGGGAGATGGATATGAAGGGATTACTGAATTTTATCTGAAATATCTTTGTTAATATCAGTTGGAAATTTGTCTGTAGTGGGTTTCCTGCTGGCTTCAAGAAGTTAAGTACATTTTTCCTGAATCATTTTGGTGTTGTTTGCATGAGTACTTTGATATGTGGAGAAGAAACTTCTTCAGTCGGGATGATCTTGTGTCTTGGTATAGTTCCGGAGAGATCTGCATGTTTCCAGACTGGTTTGGGTTTTGTATTTCTACCATGTCATCCATGCTTTGTCCCTCTCTCTCACAAGTGCTTTATTTAGATGGTTTAGCCAGGGGCACCTTTTACTTTCACTCTTTTATGTCTTAGTGGGGCTATCTGATTTAATTTTTTTAGGAATGAGGTACTGAAATGGTAGACTGCCTCATCTTGTTGAAGATGCTTCCAAATGCATTTTTTAGCATGTCATTGAAGACAGATTTGTCAAATATAGCTGTTTTTTTTTTTAGAGTTAAAAAGCTGGCATTTGAGGGCTTGTGATAATCTCTGTTAATGTAGATGGGGTGGTGGTTACTTAAAGTGTCTGCGAGTGTGCCAGCTAGTTTGATTTTTTCAGGGTTGGTTGATAGTATGCTATCTAGGATAACTGCCTTTTTGTGCACTTTGTCAATTCTGCAAGTTGGTTTCTTATTTTAGTGAAGAGGATAGATAGCTAAGGATGTTTTCCAATTGAATGCTATTATTTGAGGATGGGGATATGGGAATATATGAATATTATGAATTTTTGGTTATCAAGTACGAGTCTGGTTATCAAGAGTTCTTTAGTGCTAATCTGTGGGAAAGTTTGGTGGTGACTATACAGTTGTAAAGTGACTTGATTGAAAATGGCCACTCTTCCAGCCAGCTTACTGGTATGGTCTTTTCTAATGATATAGAGTTAGACTGGGTTGAGTGATGGGAGTGTTTAGGTGGGGAGACTTGGGGACAGGGTTCTGGTCTTTATCCCCACTTTATGTTAGTTTATTGAGTGGGTGTAGGAGTTGTGGTTTAGGGAGAAGCAGTTGGGTGTGTCTATTTTTTGATTTGGTACAAAAAGTTTTTTTGGAGCAATTTAGCAGTTGGAACATTTATAGTAATACTGTGTTTGTCTTTATGAGGGATGGACAGATTAAGCAGTAATGTCAGGGGGCAGACCTTGAGACTGGTATTTTGAAGGACTTTGGTTGTTTCTGGAGATTATATAATTCACAGGTAGTTAGAGTTAGGGTTCTGGGTATTAGTGATAGGTGTAGTTACATTATTTGAGTGTGACTTTTGGTGATGCTGAGCTTTAATAACTGGGATGAGCTGAAGAATAAGGAGTTAGAAAATTACTGTGGATTTGTGAGGTTGAAGCAATAGGTATAGAGAAAGATGTTTAAGTCTTGTGATTCTGATTAAGGATTTTGTCTGTGTCATTTGTTGACTGGTCAACTGAAAGGAAGTGTCATTTTAGCTGTAGGTGATCATGTGATGTGTTAGGTGATGACTGCAACATACAAATTTATTGATATGGGGGTGGGTGTGAATGGAGGTCTGGTAGAGAGCATAGAAAAGCCATTGGAAGCATGGCTGAGCAGAGTATGGCTAGTCCCCAGAGAAGGACTGTACTCTTGAAACAGAGGTGTGTTAAAGAAAAACAAAGTCCATGTTTCATTACATAAAGTGTTTTAGTTTCCTTTTACTTTATATTATATTCTCTTATTCATTATCAGCAATCAGTGTCCAGTCATTCACATTGTCAGTGGAGATTTTGTAGCTGCAAGAAAGTAGTATAACCAATGCTGTACTGACCTTTCTACTAGGTGAAAAAGTTTGTTATACTGCTTAAATATCACTGGGGTTGTTGGGAAACCAAAAATAATAACCTTTAATTGGAGGGAGATAGCTGCTGAACTGGGCACAGGGGCATTTATTGCAGCTGATTTTTTTTTTTTTTTTGCTGCAGATAAACCCCAAAAAACTCATTAACACTGGTTCTAGTGGCTTACCTAAAAAGCAGTTTGGTTACAGGGCAGAGATTTTGTTAGTAGTGTCTAGTCAGGGTTCAATCCAGTCAGAGAGGCAACTGCTTTTGGCACTTGTTTTGATATTTTGTACTGCTTTTATTTGTTTTCCATTACTAGAATCTAGTTCACTATTTCATAATCATGTTTGCCATTTCCAGTACAAACAATTTAACTTTAAATTAAGCGTGAACACTTTTTTGAACATATCACTTACCTGTAAAATAATTTAACAAGACCTGAGGGCAATGCATAACCCAAATAAGAAATAATATAAAACAAACTGAGCTGAAATACCTAAGCATGAAAAAGTAAGCCTAAAATAATATTGCTCATGTTTTCTGAAGTCTGCTTTTATATACATGCACACCATCTTCAAATATATTTTGTGAGCTGGAAATTCTGTAGTTATGCCAAAGTCTTTGTGGCAGTTAAGTCCTTTTCCTTCAGGGATCATTTAAGCATTGAATAAATTTAATGGTGTTTTGGAGGTCTTACCTCATAATCACAGATACTCAAGAGGCATTTCATGACACTGGAGTGCTAGGCAGCTGAAGTGAGGCTATGTCCCGCTGGACCCACTTTGTCAGTGTCAGAAGTATAATTTCATAGTGCTTCACTTGTTTCCATTCAGCATTTGCTCAACTATAAATTAAAGCACCATTCTTTCTAAAAGTCATGACTAGAATGTATCATTTTAAAAAGTTCACAGTCTACCATTAAACACAAGGATGACATCTATTTCTTTTTGTAGCTTTAGAAAGCTAGTAGAATTCTTGCAAATGTTTGCACCATCTTTAACAATAGATTGGAATGTGTGTTTTTGTGAGACTCTGAAGAATAGTTGTCATTTTATACTAATTACTATCAGAGGTTGTATTCTGAAAATTGCAAGAACTAAGCTGTAAGAGAATCATAACATTTTCTAACATTGACATGCATGTTCTGCTATACATTCAGAACTTTCAGATCTCTTTCTAAATATGTTTGTTTTATATAGTTCTTGAACTATATCTAAAAATCTTAATAATATTCCTGTCAGAAATTACTTTGGAAATTTTCCTGTCAGTTTATCAGTCTGAAATGAGTTCCAGTAAGACAAATTCTCAAGACTCCAGCATCAAGAAAGAACTTCAGTCTCTGATAATTATAGTCCAGCAACTTACTGCTAAGATGGATAAAATGGATACTAAAATAGACACTTTCATAGAAAACTACAAAACAAATAGACTTGTTACATATGGACCTGCAACAACAGAAGATCCAGATGACAGGCATAGAAGAAGCTGTGAATGACATGGAAAATAAAATACAAGAAGAGGAATCAACATTGAGTTTTTGCTGAAACAAAATACACATTTACAAACAAAGCTGGATGACCTGGAAAATAGATCTAATAACATTAGGATTTTTGGACTGCCAGAAAATATTGAAGGTAACAATATTACTTTTTTAACAACATGGCTCTCTAAAACTTTAGATTTACCAGAAGCATTCTCTTTGAGCACATAGATCTATAGCTAATACTAACTCTAACAAAAACTATCCTAGATCAGTTATAGTTAGATTTCTATCATCTTTGATAAAGAGATGGTTCTTAAATCCTTTGGCTAAAAGCTCCTGTTAAGTTTAATGAGACAAACTGTGCGTTTTGACAATGACTATTCTTCCATGGTAATGCTAAAAAGAAAGTTTTTCTGCCACTAATAAGGGCTTAAAATCTTCCTTCCTGATGGTCCTAAGGTCTTGATGATTTAGACTCTGCTTTACTGTTTGTCAAAGAAAAAGGATTTTGGATAAAATAGAAGAAATGGAATGGGCCAGTTCTTTATTGAAGAGATTGGCAGCAACTGGAAGACTTCAGAGAAGAAGAAGAGACTAAAAACAAATGATTTGTTATATGTTTTTCTCTCTCATCATTTTAGTTCATTATTAATCTAATGTTTTGTTTCATAACCAGTCAAAATGCTGAGGATAGGATTTAATGGCAGGCTGTGACTCGATTTGTTTCTCTTTCTGAAAAAAGTAAGGTTAATTTGATACATTTTTTTATCTTTACCTTTTCTTTCCTTCTTTTATTATTTTCTTTGTTTAAACAATGACATTCTATTTAGATTATGTAGTGGGTGTTTATAAGTTCTTCAAATGCTATTTCTAATTATACTTTCTTGATTATACTGCTTATGCTTGTTTGTAAATAATCTGTCATGCTTTAACTAATAATGTAAATAATATGTTTTATTTTTAACTCTATTAATATAAACAGTAAGTAACATTCCATTGTATATACTTCTTACAGCTTGATTTTAATAAGTTTCCCCAAAAAAATGTTAAGAGAGACATCTGGGATGTGGGCTGTCTTCATGCAGGTGTCTGAGTTACCCTCAGATCTTCAAATGACAGAATTCTCACAGAGAAACTGAAAGCAGTTAGTATAAAAGGTTGATTCAGGAAAAATACCCTGTTCATAAAATATGTCAGTTATAATGAGTTTAAATCATAAATAATCTTATAACTCTATTCTGGAAGAAATAGACAGATTTATTCTGGAACAACAAATAGGATACTGCTCTACAAAAGACACAACAGTGAGATCATATATATATATATATATATATATATATATATATAGCAATATGATTTATAATAATTTTTAATGTACATTTAACTCTATTGACAATAATGAGTTTAAGTAAATCATATAAACAAAACAAGATTTTTTTTTGGAAGCTGTTGATAGAATTCACATGACGAAAATAGATGCATCTTAGTCTAATGCATGTAATGTCTGAAAAGTTTTTGATTTAAATGAATGTTAGAACATAATTTTCTCTCCTCTTGATTTCTAACATTAAGATTATTTGAATGCTATTAGAATACAAGTGTTATATATTACATAGATCTATATAATAGTATGAACAGTTTTTTGTTCATTGTTATATGTATATAGTTTTGACATCCACAATATATTTTGTACACTCATTGTCACTACAAACAAAATTGAATCTATACAAAATCCCATAAGAGATTTAATAAATACAGCTATATTTAAATGTAACATTATTTATCTTGTTATTTGTTATTTCGATCATAAGATTCTTGAGTTTTAAAAATACCAAATGACATCTTTAAAAGGAATTTCTTTAAACATTAATGAATTGAATAATCCATGTATAATAAGATACATTAATCTACACAAGGCCAATCTAGTCTTCCTGCAAGAAACCCATCTCTTGAAAAAGATATTGATAAATATTTTATGGAATAAAAGTATGCCCATTCCTAAAACCATTAAGTCTTATCAGGATGACAAAGGAATGTTTTGTATGGTTACAATACAAATTAATGGGAAGACTTACACTTTAATTAATGTATATTGGATACCTGGAATTGGTATTAATACAGTGAAACATATATTATTTTAGCTGGTGATTTTAATTGTATACTACATGAAAGTGATACTACTAATTCTTATCATTTGAATGATATTAATAATCAGATAGAGTCAAAATCATTACATACACCTTTTTTCTAACAGATACAAAACTTATTCAAAATAGATAGGGTCTTTATTTCTAACCAGATGGTAACAGATTTAATTAATTCCAAAATCATTTCATGTCCTATATCTGATCATAACTCAATTGTTTTGAATTCATGATAAAAATACTCATAATGTTCAGATCAAAGGATACCAGCATACTTAACTCAGCTAAAAGACTATAAAGAATATATACTTTCAGAAGTACAACATTTGGACAAAGTATCAGATGGTATAATAATAAAAGGAAATCTTTGGATAAGGAATTGTTAGATATTCAAAGTAAACTAGACTCTTATAAACATAATAATAAAGAAAATATTATGGACAAGAAAGTTATTGAAGAAATAAACAAACTAAATGAGAAATACAAAGAAATTTTAACTCATAAAGTTAAAATAACTTTCATAGACTTAAAAATAAAACAAAAGATTGAATAAACAAAACCATATCAAAAGAATCTTTCTCTCTAAAAAAAAAAGAGAAATGTTCTAGTATACAGAAAACTGGATGAATTTAGAAATCACTTTCACAAGATTAACCATAACAACATTAACATGGAACCTAAAGATAAAATAAAGGAGTTTATAACCACAAACATGAATAAAAGCTTAATAAACAACAGATTAAACTATTGGACAAGTATTTCATATACAGAAGTTATTACACAAATAAATAAGATATATAAAATCCTTTCTAAAACTACATATTCATTAATACATAAGGTTTTATTCTGGCCCAAACTGAGTTAATAACCCCCATCTTGGCAATATACATTTATTTCACCAATTTTAAAACCTAATAAAGATCCAACTAGATGTTCTTCATATCGACCCATCTCATTACTTAATGTTGATTATAAAATGTTTATGAGTATTTTTGCTGATAGATTGAAGACAGTTATGGGCTTCATTGTAAATAGAAATACTTTTGATAATATAAGAAGAACTTTAACATTAATTGATTTTGCAAATAGGTCTTGATATAGGTTCAGCATTTGATTCAGTAAGTTGGGACTATCGATTAGAAACAGTGTACTGAGGTTTTGGGTTTTTGAGATAGAACAACATCATCAAAAAAAAATTTTTTTTTGATGATGTTTCTAATTATCATCGGGATCTAATTCTTCTTATGCAGTCTTATTTGATAAAATGATGAATTTTTAAAAGTATTTCTGGTTTAATATTCAATGAGAAAAAACTAAAATACTACCTATATATACTCTATTATATAAACTATAATACCTGTTTTCTAATATACAAAAATCTTTTTAATACCTGGAATAAACAATTATTAAAATGATAATATTCCCAAGATTTTATACTTAATACAATCAATAATACTTTCACCTTTAATTTATATATATCTCTTCTATTATAAAAGTTATTACTTTATTAATAGATTTTGTACTTCACCTATTACACCTAAACATATGGTCTGTTACCCATTAAATATATAATAATCTAAAGTACTGGTATCAGCTGATATCTGATAATAAAGTTAAAAATCTCATTGATAGAATAGATCTAATGTCTATAACAGTTAAAGAATCTATTCCAAAACTGATTGATTACTTGATAATAAATTTACAGCATAAAGTTTCTGATAAGGTAAACTTTCATATATATATATAATTAATCAGACAAAACTTTTTTTACAATGTAGATTCATACTGGAATTATTCACCTCTATTAATGGGGACCCACCAACTCAACAAGATAAACAATATATATTGGAATCTGCTAGATACATCTTCCATTGTGTCTGAGACTTATACATGGAAATTTTTTTACAGATCTTTTTATACACCTTTGATGATGAATAAAATTAATAATAAAGATAATCTATGTAAGAGATGTATGTAGAAATTAAATGCTGACTGGGCTCATATGTTTTATGACTGTATGAAGTTGAAAGAATACTGGAAGTCAATTAATGAATTTTTGCAGGCTTTTTTACAGATAATTTTTATTTCTAAGTCTCTCTCTATTATTCAAACACACTGTACCTCCTCAATGTAAAAAAGATAGCTTTCCCTTGTTATGGTCTATCCTAGCAGTGGCTAGGAAAACAGATACACCTCCCTTCGTCAATGAATTTAAAAATGTTATCAATATAATGTGTCATATGGAAATAAGTACAATTAGAATGAGAACAACTAGAAAAACATCACATTTTATTGTATGGGATAATTTACAAAATTTGTTAAAAAAATTCTAATTTCAATAGCACAATATTTTAGTTTTAATAATTTGATTTGATTGTAGTGGATGTCTTTGTAAATACTTTAGTTGTTTTGTTGAATATTATAATAATACCTATTTTTAATTATTTGTATAAAATTGTTATGATATTTCTCTTATATGTTAAAACAATAAACTTGTTTTGAAAAAAAAAAGAACTTTCAGATCTAAATTTTATGAGTAATTCTACATGCATTAACAATAACATATCTGGATTTTTCTTCATCTTTAGAGAATTTATCAATACGTTCATGAAGGTCTGCACTTGCTCATCAATTTAATTTTTTTTAATTTATTTTTTTTATGAGCACATTATGTGGTTCTACTATGAAACCTTGCACAACAAAAAGCTAATGAACCATATCACTGAAAAAAATTCACAAAACACACATGGGGGAAAATTCAAACTGTAACTTTTTCATCCCAGTGTGGGTCAAGCTACCCATACTCCCTACATTTTATATATACCAACTTCGTTGTCATACAAACATGCAAAACAGAGAACTATTCCAAAACAATGCAAATGCAGTTGTGGTTGCCCTGTGTTGCAGAAGGATAAAGCTTTTATGGTGCCTCAGAGAACCCTTATTTGATTAGCGGCATGGACACTGGATGGGCTGTAGGGATGTGTGGAAGTTAGCAGCCAACATACGGAGG
Source organism: Protopterus annectens (assembly GCF_019279795.1). Taxonomy (NCBI): domain Eukaryota; kingdom Metazoa; phylum Chordata; order Ceratodontiformes; family Protopteridae; genus Protopterus; species Protopterus annectens. Next base: position 221,163,937 of record NC_056736.1, on the reverse strand, counting down.
CAAGGAGACAGCCTAGCTCACTGCAGTGAAGTAGTGCTGTGAGCCTGGCAAGATCTGTGCTGCATAAGCCGTGTGCTGTATAGTTGTGATGTAGAAATGAGCATGTAGTCCATGAGCTCAGAGATCGCAGTTACTGTGGAGTAATGAGAAGTAGGTCACTCTCCCTGGCTAAAGAATGATGCTGTGACAAAGTTAATAATCTCTACACCAGCCCTGGACAGGGGAGAGGTTGAGCCCCGGGGAGGATAAGGCGCATCTGGTAGGCCAGACGAATCAGCTAGTGGCAGTTGATGCTTAGCTGAGGGGGGAAAAGTAAAGGAGTCACTGCCAAAGAAAACATAAAAAACTACACTAGCACTGATTTCCAATGGTAATCAGTATTCAGCATTTTGATCCTTGCTATTTTGTGACTTGGGCACATGACATTTGGTAAATTATGCACTTGGTCTTAAGAGCAGTCATGTCTATCCAGGCAATGATGGAGTTCATTTTAGAAATGTGAAGGTATTGAAAGGGGTTGCATGAATACAGCTTAACAATTGTACTGATTTGCTAAGAGTGACAGTATACTAAAGACATTTGTAGAAAATAAAATAAAGGATCTGAAAGATGGTCATGAATCTGTGAAATCTATACTTTAATTGATAAAAAACGTTTTAAAACTATATTTGGAATGTTTTAAAATATTCTATATAACCTTGATGTATGCCATTCAATGAGCAGTGATAACCTTAATACATAAAATATCAGAATATGTATATATTTAAATTACTATTTGTAACGAAAAGGTGAATGGTTTCCAAAAAAATGGAGGGAAAGCAAATATTTAAGCAGTATAATTATCAGATGAACATTATTATTGCAAATCTTTATTTTGCAGTGTTAATCAAGACTGCCCGCCATTGCCCCAATAACTCATCTTTTTTTTCTAGACATTCATTACTTCAGCAATACATTTGCAATATGAGCTGGATTGTTCAATGTTTTGGATATGTGGGTCCATGTTCAAATTTGACCTGTGCTCAATGTCTTGTATCTTCTCTCATGTCACCATGAGTGTTCCTTGATTATTCAATTTTCATCATTAAACTGTGCTGGATAACTGAATATTCAAACATTCAATATGTACTGCATTTAACACTGACTTTGGGCCCTGGTGTCATGGATTGAAAAAAAAAAAAGGGTCAGAGGACCACCTCACACACACACACACACACACACACACACACACACACACACACACACACACACACACACACACACACACACACACACACTGTTTTTTTCACTGTCCTGCTAGAACTTAGATGATGCATGCATCGTTATTGCCATCAATTGTTCTCTGCATACCCCAATCATAAGCTAATAGGATGTTGTGTGTTCTTATAAAAAGACTAAGTGACAAGAGACACAAAGTCATCTTATTCTCATTAAGGTAACATCAGATGAACCAAGTATAATACCATGGGCCATTTTGAAAAGGACCTGGCTTACCTGCGGCTGTCGTGGGGTATAAAATAAAGCAGATAACACAGATTATTAACAACAATCCCAAATGAACAAGACAGCCTCTGCCTTAGACCAAACTACATACACATGCAGCAAATATATATATATATACACACAAACAATACAGAAATCTCTCTCTCTCTAATATTTATAATCTATACATATATAGAGATAGATTTATAAACAGACAGATATGGCTATAATTCATTTAATCTAAAGTTCCTTTGATCTAAAAACAAAAATACTGCTGCATTTGATTGAAAATCCATTTGATACAAATCAGAAATGACCAAAACATATTCGATCAAAATCTATGTTATGTAAAAAATGACTGTTTGCATTTTTGAACATATTTATTTATTTATTTGTTTTTTACATTTATTTACTGGGAAAGTCCAACTGGACATATATCCATTTTCAGTGGAGGCCTGGGGAGAAAAGCTCCAGAAAGCAAAGTACAAATACATTAGGAACAATAGAAATATTTAGAGATAAGTATAATATGCAGTTTTCAGTGGGGTTACAAACATAAATAAAACATAGTAGACAACATCAAAATCATGCACAGTCAGTTTAAGACAATAATACGGATTATATGGATTATAATGCAAGTTAGTGTTTTCTTCCTTCCTAATGCCCACTGTCATGTTATACCTCAGTATTAAGACGTTTGTGTATGTGTGCCAGCAGTGATTCAGTGGGTCTAGAGTATTTTCTATTCTCCCTGGTTGTGTGACTGTGGAGAGTGTATATTTAAGTTAGTGCTGTGTGGGAGGTGGTATAAGGGTGATTTGCTCCCTTCTGCAGAAAAAAAAAAGAATTGCTTATGTGATATTTTCAGTGAACTGAGTTTCACTGTTTTGTAGTTTTGATGTTTTTGTGATTTTGATGAAATGGGCCACTGTTTATTTTTTTCTGTTTGTTTAGATCATATGAGCTTTAGATAAAAATGAACCATAATCTTAAGTGTGTGAATACGTGTATGTGTGTGTTTATGTATGTGTGTAAAAAGAAATGGAAAGAACGATAATAAATATAGATAGATACATAGATTGATATTTAGGTCATCATGGGTCTTGTATGAGCACCTATGGAGGCAATATTTTCCCCCATCAACATCAATAGCATTTTGTGCTCTCTGCCCCTATACTTTATTTCACATGCATACTTTTCTGTAAGCCCCAGAGTGTACTCATCATCTTCTCAATCCAGTGGGTAGCAGTTAATTATGTCTAAATCACTATCCTGCTCATCCATTTATTAATTCAAAGTGTTGTAGCCATACCATGAAGCGTTCTTGAGTGATGGCAATGCCCAACACCCCTTCTGTGTCTATACTGTATGGCTGGTATTTACATCTTGAAGGTTCTGCTCATTTCACATGCTCTGAGACAGTCTCAGGTAAACAATATCAGTCATGCCTTAGTGAGGCCATGGGCTTAGACTGTTCCTCTTTAGGGGCTTTTGTAATAGTGGATGCAATGTCCCATGTCAGTATATTGTTGCAGATAGTGCTACTATGTCACTGTACTGTACCACATGCATGTTGCCATCAATATCAGCCTTTGGTGCTTGCTAAGATTAGCCATATATTAACATGTTGTACTGAACCCTTCATCAATGGGATCTGCAAAGGCAGAAACACACATGATGTCTTCTCAAAGACTTATATGAATCTATAATCCTCTCTGTCATTCACAATAATGCACAGTAAAATAAAACTATAGCAGGTTTTGACAATTATAATATGGAGTACAGCTTGTAGCAGTTGCAGAACATTGGTGCCTTGAAGGACAGATATGCAGGAGGGCTTTGGTCAGTCATTCCCTTCAAGCATGCACAGAAATGTACTATAGGTTACTTTAATGGTTATTAGTAACCTGGTCATACCTAGCTAAGACAAATGGTTGCTACAGGCCTAGCTCTCACACCCAAACTGCCCACAGTACATGGGTCTTTTCCTCTGGCCATCAAGTGAGAACAAGAATTCTTCATCCTTCGTGAGCCACTTCAGTGTTGGTGGTTCATTCCATGATGGAACTATCTGACTCAATGTCCTGTTATTTTAGTCTTACATGTGGGTATCACATCAGTCACCCATCATCTTAGTCTTTGTGTGGAACTATTATGGCTGCACTTAGCATTCACATCCTGCACCATTCTCTATCTGTTCTTTTCCTGATAATGTTTGCCATGGGCACCTTTTCCCAGAAGGTGCATGTCATGTGTGTTGAGGGTTTGCAATAACATTTCATGACACACAGGAGACACTCAGGTGCTGTTAACTGTTGACAGAAAACACCTATTCAAATCATAGCTAGCTACAGACTCCCAACCATGACTCAGGAGGCCCACTCCACCTATCTGGACTTACTTGAATCCATCAAGATTCAGCCCTCTACCCTGATCCTGGGAGACTTTAACTAACCAACCACATAGTGGAATACCTATTCTAGCTCAAACACAAATGCCCAGAGATTCCTCAACTTTGTCAATGCCAAGGCATTGGATCAGCTGGTTGACATCCCCACAAGAGGTGAAAATGTATTGAACCTGGTACTAACCAACATAAGTAGGCAATGTAGCACCCCTACAGTGTCATCCTCCTTGGTAAGATCCGACCATAAAGCAGTCACTTTCGAAGTCACCATCTCCCCTGATCCCACCCTTTCCTGGGGTAAACAAAAAAACTTTTCAAAAGCTGACTACAACCTCCCGAGAGCAGGTATAAGCAGCTTCACAGCCACCATCACTTCAGTTGGATCAAGCACTAATAGACAAGCCTACACCAAAAAACTATATGGGCATCTATATAGCTGCATGGACTCAGTAATAACTGACAGGACCAAATCATCCTTCTCAAGGAAGAGTAAACCTGTCTGGTGGACAGCAGCAATAAACAGATTCTATAATAAAAGGAAAAAATTGCTGTCCAGGACCAAGAAGGAGCAGGTGCCAAGTTGGAAGCAATCTCTCCTTTGTTTGAACAAGCAAATAAGGTCACTGGTGAATCCTTTAAGGCTAACTTCGAGTCCAAATTGTCCACATCCACAAAGGACAATCACAAGGCCTTCTTTGCATATGTCCACAGTCTCAAAGTTAACCCCAAATCTGCTCTGAACTGGTAGTCAAGAATACCATATACACAAACACAAAAGATATAGCCAACCTGCTGGCAGACAAGTTTAGTGAAAATTTCACCCACCTGTCCTCCATCAGTAAACCAGGACATCCCCAGCACCTGCCCCTCTCCCCTCATCACCAAGGAGCAGGTCATTAATGCCTTCTCAAAGGCAAAAAATACAGCCTCTATGGGACCCAACAACATCCCTGGCTGTGTCCTACATGAACTCAGTCAAGAGCTCTCAGCACCATTAGGCACCCTATTCAACCGACACCTGAGTACTGGCTTCATCCTAGCAGAATGGAAGACAGCCACTGTCGTCCCTCTACACAACGGTGGACTGTCCACCGACCCAGGCAATTATAGGCCCATCAGCCTAACTAGCCTGATCTGCAAGGCCATGGAATGCATTATCATGGACCTTATAAACAGGGACATTGGCAACCTCCAAATGCTTGATCCCACATAGTTTGGTTTTGTTAAAGGGAGATCATGCCTGTTAAACTTGGTTGCCTTCTTCGAAACAGTCACCAAAAAAATGGATGAGGGGTAGACAGTGCACACCACCTACCTTTATCTAGCCAAAGCCTTCAACACTATTCCCTACTCAGGCATAATATATAAACTCTCCCAGGTAGGCATTAACCTGTATGTAACCAGATGGGTAGCTAACTGGCTCTCTGATAGAACCCACTCAATCAAAATAGGGGAGCCACCTCTAGTAGTAGACCAGTAACAAGTGGTGTACCCCAAAGATCAGTCTTGGGGCCTCTACTGTTTGAGATATACTTATCTGACATGCAATCCAAAACTAGTGGTCTGTGGTTGACCAAGTCATAAATTCCCCTAGTGATGTGAACATCCTCCAAGAGGGCCTTACTCAAACTAATGACTGGTGCCAGAAGTATGTCTCAAACTAAATGCCAAGAAATGCATCATTATCCCCTTTGGGAAAATGGAGTCCCCACTAATTATCACATTAATAATAATATACTAAACGTGCAATCCGTTGTGAGGGACTTGGGCAGCCAGGTTGATAGCAACCTGACATTTGGCCTCCACATTGTCTCCATTGTACATAAGACTTTCTAAATGGCCTACCTCATAAGAAAGGATATTTCATCCAGGAACAAGGAAGTCATAACATCCCTGTGCTCCTCCCTTGTCAGACTCATTATTGAGTACAATGTCACCTTCAGCATGTATCTTGCCAAGCACATGCAGCAATTGGAGATACCACAGAAGTTCCTGACCAGGAAAATCCAAGGGTCTCAAACACCTATCCTATACAGATAGACTAAAATCCCTGTCCATCTACTCATTCTTGCACAGACTGCTCAGAGGTGACCTGTGTCTGGCATACAAGGCCGTCTCAGACTCAGCCTTGATGGAGTTGCTGCATATCCATAAGTCAAACTCCACATGTGCAACCCACACACAAGGCCTTTACCTGATCAGTGACTTTAACAGAAGTTGTTGGCAGGATAGATTTGTGTCCCAGTGACTCCACCATCTGTTGAATAGACTCCCTCTCCATGTCAAGTAGAGTACCTCACTACCCCTCTTTAAGAGGAACCTAGACAGCTCGATGGGAAAAAGAAAATATACCCCTGTGATCCTACCTGTGTCTCTGCTGGACAGGGAAAACAGCTGCTGACTTTGTGGGAACATGGGTGAAATTCTTGGCTAGGCTTATAAGGGCCTCTGGGCCAATAGCCTAGTATTGTCCTATGAACCTATGTTTCTGGGTAGTAATCTTTTCTAGGAGTTGCTTCCCATGGGTGGCCCTGCCAGTGTAAATACACGTGTATGATACATATCTGTTAGTTGGTGTGTATGACATGTTGTGAGATGCCCTTCACTAAGATCATAACCTTCCACCTTAGGCATCTGTTCTTGAGATGCAAATATTGTTACTGACAGCATCCTCACTTTTATTTACTGTAGCTCTTCCTCACCAAATGACACTACAAACCAGAATCCTTTATGTCTTGTCCTTAATAAGGTTTCCATTGAAAATGGCTATACCGTCTTTCAAAAGCCAACAGCACATGCTGCAGTGTCATGCCAATTTCCTGGTTTTCACTTACATGTGCCTTAGTATGACTGATTTTCGCCATAATGTCTGCTTTTCTTGCTGAGGTAATTTAACAGGAAGGTCTCCCTCCCTAACTTTGTGAAGTTTCAAGTTTACAGAATCTTTACAGAAAGGCCTCTTCTCCAGTTATATGTTGTTGAGTGGCAGTGTGAACCTTTGCTCTAGATGATTGTCACTGTTGAAGTGATACCATTACTCCCATGTGCAACAATGGGAAAAAGTAGTGGATGGATGGATGGATGGATGGATGGATGGATGGATGGATGGATGGATGGATGGATGGACGGATGAATGGATGGTGTTTCATAAAAAGCAACCATCACTTCATATCTCAGTAACAAGGGGCAAGTACTGTAGTGTCTTGATTATGCTAATTAAGCTACATAACACCACATTTCTGAACTGGTGCCATGGCACATTGCACTGCTCAAATATGCTGGAGCTAGCCTTGCACATCTCAGTGACCATGAAGTATGTGGCTCATGTGCTTATGCAGGCAGCAAGTATATGCTCATATCCCCATGATGCAGTGCTATATCCATACATAGTGTCAAGATGAAGCACTAGAGACAGATTTTTTCAGCACTGCAATGTCACATTTCACAATATGTGATCCACAGGTGTTTGCTGTGCATATAATGATAACATTTTGATAGCTGACCAGACCTGAATGAGTGGATATGATTACTTTAGTCAATGTGAAATGAAAAGCTTTAGTGTAGTCTGCCAGAGAAAATGGGAGACTATGATTTGTGGGTTCTTCTACTCTTTCTGCACAGAAATTTTCAGAAGTTCAGACTTGGCCAGTATCATGGCATATTTTACAACCTGAGTGCCAGGCTAGAGTTTGTCAAGATGGTGAGTGATGCCACTTGCATTCTCTGTTGTGTTGAGCAGAGGAAGCATTAGTATGATGGCCATCATCTAATAATATGGCTTTTCATGTCACCCAACTAGCAGTTCCCACTCACTGGACTACTGGGGAACAATGTGGAATTAATAGGCCTATTACACAGGCCACCCAGTTGAGGGATGCTTGCGTCTGCTGCCCTCTGGTACCACCCTGGCTTACAACCATGGCAGGACTCTGCCTTATAATCATTTGATGTTTTTCCTCCCTTATATATAATTTCTCATCCATTGCACAATATCCAACATTCCCCATCACCACCTGCCCACCTTCTGTATGCCAGTGGTCACCCACTGTCCTCCAAACCTGTTGTGCGTCTATTGACTGTATCTATCTGAGTCATTGTTCTATGTCTAGCTGTCTGCCTGTGCTACCTGCTCTTCTTCTATTCCATCCATGCATCCCTCACAACCTTCCTCATCTACCATTATTTCTTTATTTTACAAATGGAGCTTTTTTACTGAAAAAAATACCCTCACCCACCTACCAGTGATAATCAATGTAAAATCCATTTCTGATTGGCTGCATGTTTTTTTTGAATGATACTCTTGCAGCATTATCTATGAATCCAACTTCAATATGCACTTAGAGAAATAAAAGGTAAAAAAAAAAAAAGTTCCACAGTATACACAGAATGGATGCACACAGACACACACTATGTGCATGTGAATTGATTGGACTCAGGCCAATACTGACTAATTGGTAATCAGCATTCAAAGGTGTAATCCCAAAGCTGCCAGTCCTGAAATTTACATGCTAAGACTAACACTGAGATCTATCCACAGCCCATTTTTTCTCATTTTTGCACATGGGGTGAAGGTGTCACTTTCTCAGTAACAGACATCTAGAGATAATGTTCACACCACCAGGTAGCTATCCATGCCATAACTGTTTTTTCATATCACACATGCACTTACACCTATGATCAGTATATAGTGTGCAATCCACCTACTGCATGTCTTTGTAAGATGGAAGAATCCCGGAGCAACCAGCGAAAATCAGCAGGAACACAGGGAGCACATGAAGACTCCACACACAAGGCACTCAAGCTAAGAATTGAAAAGGAGAACCTGTTGCTGTGAGATAACAATGCTACCTACTGTGCATCATTGTGACTGTGATATCTCAGATAATTCCTTTTTCCTCAAGGAGATAATATATGCAGGCAGCAAGGATGTGGGAAGTGTGGCCATATAAAAAACTGTTTTTTTAATTATTTTTAAGTATTGACAGAGTAGCTCATAGTTATTAGTTACTTGTGCTTTGTACTATCAGGGTATTCATAGCAGCATGAAAAAAAGACATATCCCACCACTCTTTTTTTCCACTACTACTTGAGAATTACTTGGTTTCTTGTATTAATACATATGTTTTTTCTTGATACATTCCACTGCATCAAACAAATAGCTAATCCACTAGGCTATTATTATTTGTGACTTACTCTGTGTATTCTTCTTCTTCCACAGCCCATCCACTGAGTCAGGAATTAAATCACCCACTGATGTGTACTGCAAGCTGAACACCTACAAAAAATCAACCTGAAACAGCTAATGTTTTGCCTACAGGTTAATATTTTACACTATACAATCTGTAAGCAGGATTAGTAATCAGACTTGGTGTATCTGCAGTTGGGCACCATTCCTGGTAGCAGTCCCCTATGTTCCTACATGTTTAACTAGGTAACATAGTCCTGGATTCTCCTGAACCACCAGTATATAGTGCTGCAGTCAGCATCTAGTTCTCCTTTTCTATTGAAAGCTTTAAAGGTCTTGCTTACAGTATAACTCCTTACAATTGTCTTCTTTATCAAAATATTCTAACAAACTGGTAATATTTAAGTTAGCATTCTCCACTCCAGGCTTGCTGATTGTTTTTTTTAAGAAATACACCTTACCTGTTTTTCTCGGTGCAACCCCATTCCATTCACCCCTTCACCCTGCCCCATTTCCTACCCACCCCCACTACCCCTAGGTTTATACTTAACCACTCCACCCACTTAGTTTACACAGATCACTCTAGCAAAATCCTCCTCATTAATCAATCCCCTTGTTTGTCAACCCATACACCCCTCTCACTAATGGGACACACCCACACTTTCACAAGCCAATTACCATGCATACAATCTCACCATTCTCTTTCTCCTAGTACTAACCCATTACATTACCACCTACCAAACCATACTTAATGCTACCATTACAACCCCATCAAAGCATACCTCCTCTCACATATCTCCCACTCATCTCTACACTCCTCACATATCCCCAAGTAGTCACCACCTCCCTTTGGTATAGTCCTCCCAACCTCTACCAAATCACTTACTACAAATAAGTACATTACCATTCTAGCCAAACTGCCCAAACTCTTATACCATATTAGCCACCAACTGATCCTAACCAGAGACATACACCCCAAGCCAGGGCCAAACCCTTGCTCAAATGCCCTTTCTTTCCCATGTCTCACCCAACCAATCTTCCTTCTCTAGACCAAAAAATAGCCTTCTACTACTAAGCTTAAACATCTGAAACATAAACAACAAAGTTCACCTACTACATGCTTTGTTATCCACCTGTTCCCTTAATCTACTATCCCTGACTGAAATGTGGTTAAAACCTACAACTCCCGACAGCGAATTATGTATTACACAATGATAGATTATCCAAAAAAGGGGGTGGGGTAACGTTACTTTACAAAAACAACCTGAAATATGTATTATTGATTCTCCTATCGCTTCTGTCAATACTTCTGAACTTCTTTTAGCCAAACTCAAACTTAGTGACAAAAAAAATCAATCAATATTATCACTGGCTATATACCGCCTGGCCACAATATTCCCTCCCTAGAAGCCCTTTTACATTGAGTTAATCAAAATCTACCCCATGAAACAATCTTCCTAGATGACTTTAATATTGACTGGCACACATGCTCAACTATTAACCCCAGTAACCATATTAATCTATATAGCTTCTCCCAAGTCATTCACTCTTGCACTAGGCTAGGAAACACTAAAACCAAAGAAAGTCTCCTAGACTGGATCTTGATAAGCAAGACCAGTGCTCTATACCAAGTAGGTGTTCTAGAAGACACCCTCAGTGACCACTACCCCACCTTCTTACTAAAATACAAAACCCATACCAACTCTACTCCACTATTTCAAACTACCCGGAACAAACATAACTTCAACCCAAACAAATTCAAACTTGAACTAAAATACTAAAATTGGAACATACTAAAAGAAATTCTAATACAAGAAGCTGTTAATCAATTCAACAACACTTTCCTAAAAATCCTAAATGCCCATGCCCTACCTTGTACCACAAAACTCAAAATTAATATAGCCCCCTGGATCACCAAAGAGACTAAAAATAAGACAGCACAAAGAAATAAGCATGGCATCAGTGGCGAGCCACAAGAGCTACAGCAAATAGAGAACAATTCCAAAAATGTAGAAATGAAACTAAAAAAAATATCTTCCTGGACAAAAAAATAATTATTTCCTACATTTGCAAAACAGGCACCAACCCAATCCCAAAAAACTCTGGGCAGGAATAATTAAACTACTTCACCCTGGAAAACCTTACACTCCACCATCGACCTCCATAATCGAAATCACAGATATACCTGACTCATTCAATACATATTTTATAGAAACCATCTCCAAACTAGTTCAACAACAACCCACTACTACTACTACCAGTATCCCCAAACCTGCAGTCAGTCCCAAAACTACCTTCCAGTTTCAACCCATCCCCACCAATTATGTAAAAAAAATTACTAACTAAACTTAAACCTATTACCTAAGCAGCTGATGGCATCCCCGCAGAGTAACTCCAGTTGTCTGCTGATGAGCTCACCTACCCAATCTCTACTGTGCTTAACAGATCCATATCAGAAAGCACCATCCCATCTATTTGGAAAACCTCCTACACCATCCCTTTACATAAAGGTGTTACATCTACTAACCTCACCAATTATTGCCCTATTGCCATCCTGTCCCCACTGGCAAAAATTCTTGAAAAATGTATACACCACCAACTTATGCCATACCTACTTAATAACCAACTACTCTCTCCTACCAAGCATGGATTCTGACCTGTCCACAGTACAGCACAGCCCTTCTTTCCTTTACAAACTTCATCAACCAAAACAGACACTTAGGTAAAGTAACATCTGCCATCTTCATAGACATGTCATAAGCCTTTAATATGGTAAACCATCCTAAACTGCTCCACTCCCTCACTAACTTTGGTCATAGCAATCACTCACTAGCCTAGCTCCAGAACTATTTACAAGGTAGACAACAAGCAGTTTGATGGGACAACAACCTATCTTCACTGCTACCTATTACTACTGGAGTCCCACAATGGTCCATTTTAGGTCCCCTTCTAATATCTATCTTCATTAATGATCTCCACAGCATCTAGCATAATGCAACTGTTATACAATATGCTGATGACTCAGCATTTGTCTGCTCAGTCAATAACCATCGCACACTCCTCTCCATCACTCAAAAAGCCTTCCAAACTACTGAAACCTGGTTTCTTAACAAAAACCTGTTACTTAATCCCAACAGACCAAACTGTTGCTATTTAAACCAAACAAATCCACTCCATTCCCAACTCATTCAATGTTGTGTCCACAGATGGGACAAAAATCTCTCCAGACACTCATACTAAACTGCTAGGAATGACCATTGACAATAACCTCAAGTTCAATCTATATATAAACCAAAGAAATAAGGCTTGAAAACGAAGTAGCTACACACACAGACCACAACCGATAAATCCACAGATTTTTAATAAAGTTAGCGTTTTCGAAGGAGTCAAAGAGTCTGAAGAAGTTGGAGCATTGACTCCTTCAAAAGCGCTAACTTTATTAAAAATCTGTGGATTTATCGGTTGTGGTCTGTGTGTGTAGCTACTTCATTTTCAATCCTTATTTCTTTGGTTTGTGTTTATTATATATAAACCAAACTATTAAAAACATCCACAAAAATGGGCAGTCTTTATAAAAATAAACCATTTCTAACTCAACCATAGCTCAAACCCACCTCCTCTCCCCACTATTATACGCCATTCCTATCTTCACTAGCCTACCCAAAACTGAAAAGGCCAAGCTCAGCATCTTCTACAATCAAATTGCCAGATTTGCTACCAGTGTCTCCTACCGTGCCCACCGCTGCCAGTTACTACATCAACTTAATTGGCTTGAATTCCCAAATCTCCTCTCATTCCACCAGCTCTCGTTTGCTCACAAACTTCTACTACTTCCTGAAAAAAAACCCAGCACTACCTAATCTAAACTACAAACCAATCCCAGACAACTTTGCTCTAGTGAAAAAAGACTAATCAAGGTGACCAAAACCAATAACTCAGCGGGTAGCTCCCTATTTCCCAACTACATAGGTAAAATCTGGAACTCATTACCTTCTGCCATTACCTCTGCCAACTCAATGGTTACATTCAAAAAAATACTAAAAGAACACCTAATACTCACATGGAAATGCCCTTGCCACCCTCCAGGTTGATCTCCTATTATACTCACCCTCCAACCCACTCTCTTGCTTCCACTCACTTCTATCACTTGTAGAAGAAACATAATCTTGCTCTAAGGTGCTTCACCTCCAAACACCTTTCCCAGCAGTCCTCGAGTGAACATATACCATCCCAAACACAGCCACTACCCCCCCCAAAAAAAAACCCCTAACATTTTCTCTCAACCCCATCTTACTTATGTTTGTCTCAAGCAATGTTATCTCTGGAATCCTGTACATTCCACGTACTCTCCTACTTCTAAACTTTTAAACTATGGTATTTTGAAAAATCTTGCTAAGAACAATAAATATTGTACATTGAAACTGTAATCCTATGCAGTCTTGTAAAATCATGTGTTTTCCTAAATAAAATTGCTTTGTATGTATAAATATCTTACTTGTATGTTATTATTCTGTGCAGCTTTTCTCCCCGGGCCTCGGCTGAAAATGGACATGTATCCAGTCAGAATCTCCCAGTCAACAAATGTAAAATAAATAAATATCTCAGATGACTGAAGCCTAAGCATTATAGTGCCAGTTTACAAGTACAAGGGACAATTTACAGATGTGGGCAGTACAGAGGTATCAAACTTCCATCACATTGCATGAAAGTTTTGGACAGGGTGACCTATAACCGAATACACAGACCCCTGGATTTACTATTCCTCTGTGCAGCACTAGGTTAGTTCTGCATGGAGGTGGCCATTTAGGAGCAGGATGGCAGCGTGCCATGCATACTAATGAGGTGTGCTACCTGAGCTCCTAATCTTACACGGAGCATGTAAGAGTGCAGGGGGCAGAGATCTTAGACGGTACACACCCCTGCAATGGAGAAAAGCAGAAAGGGCTAAGAAATGAGCAAGACTGCTCATAGGTGTGCCTCATAACCCCACCAACAGTCCCCCTCATGTATAACAGCAAGTATACAGAAATAAAATGAACAAACCCTTTTTTATTTTTAAAAATCCGATTAAAGCTAACCATAGGTGCTCGGGTGTGCCCATTGCTTAGCTATGGTTAATGCAGCTTAAATGGCTGAAGAAGATAAAAAGGAAGATATATGCAAATGAAGCAGCATAGCAATAGTGTAGTGGGCAGTGCATTCGCCTTACGAGCAGGCATTCCCGTTTCGAGCCCCACTGCAACACATTCCATTTTCCATGGCAAAGTACGTTATGACTAATATTTATGTTGAATAACCCAATAATTAACATATAGTAATGAACTGGAGTACGGCAGTAAATGCACATGTGCGGTGTCAGTATCATAATGAATAAAACACTAGTAAGCAGGTTTAAGCATCAATAAGCAGTAGTAAGCATATTTAAGCACTAGTAAGTGGGTTTAAGCCCGTTTGCATGGGGGAAAGTGGGAGTAAGCACTTTTAAGCAGCAGTAAGCAGGTTTAAGCCTGTTTGTGCAGGGGTAAGCAATGCCTAGACAGGTTAAGCAATTTAGAAGCTAACTGAGTATAAGAAACTGTAACCAGAAGTTAGCAGTGCTTACCTCCATGCAAGCCCATGCAAACCCACTTACAACTGCTCAAAAGTGCCTTAATCACTCTGTATCCAACGGCCCTTGTTCTACCCAGTAACAAAATAAACAGCCTCCGCAAGGCTCGAACTCAGAATCCTGCACACCATAGTCAAAGTGATTTAAACTATGCCATGTCAGATATAGATAAGCTGGATGGTTTCACAAACATATCATCCAGCCCAGTCATTCAACAGTACAGGGAATGTATTCCAACATGTATGTGTGTGTGTGTGTGTGTGTGTGTGTGTGTGTGTGTGTATAGATATTATTATCTAAATAGATATAACATATCTATATATGTAGATATAGATAAAATATAGAAATATACACACATATATATATATATATATATATATATATATATATATATATATATATATAAATGTAAACATATATACATACAAATACATACATCTATAGATATATATGTCTACATCTATATGTCTACATATATACAGCAAATTTTATATATACATATATATATATATATATATATATATATATATATATATATATATATATATATAAGCAGATATATGTATCTGCATAGGCATATACGGACATACATCTGTATATAACAATGGGAACATAACATAAACATATATGTTCACATGCACTGTTACTGGGGTTGAGAGGCCCCAAACAACATACATCTTGTACGACTAGGTACCCCCCCCCCCACAGTCAAACACGTCTGCCCTGCAACACACTGCCAACTGTTGCAGTCCCGATACCCAGGACCTGACATGACATGGGCACAAGATGTTAACAGTACTCCATCCCACCTGTATGATGTCAGGCTGGTATCGGCAACATATCATGTAGTACAGTCTGGCTCCCATAGGGAATGTACAATGTGGTAGCAATCAACATCCCTAGGATACATATACACAGACACATATATGTAGATACAGATATATATATATATATATATATATATATATATATATATATATATATATATATATATATATGTGTAGATATGTAACTACACATACACACAGAGATATGTATAGTAAGATACATATGAAGAAGGTGAACACAATATGGAACAGCCACTATTCCTACAGTTACCACTTTACCAACTGGAGTCTGTATGAACCACTCATACAAATGACAATCATTGCCTGCAACATATACCCATAGAGAGATCAAAGGATATAACACCACACACAGGTTTGCATAAATGGGAAAGCTGTATTTGTGTACTATTACAGTTGTATATGCCATGTCATATAGCTGTTTAGACATGGACATTCATATAAACTGAGTAATGCAACTGTGAAACAGTTATACTAATACAGTAGTCTGGAAATGTTAACAAATGTTGTTGTCCACGCCAAGGCCATCAAGTAGTACAATAGTAAAGACAGACTGGGCCACAGGATACCAAACAATCAACAGTAAGCAATGCAGATGTATAGTTCAGCAGCCTCTAGCTACACTCTGTAGACAATCCCTAGGGGGTAAAGACCTCAGCTGACACAATGGGATGTAACTGTTAGATAACAAAGCATAACTGACACCATTACAAGCACACTGACAAACATAACAGTCTGTATGTCAGGTGGCAGTAGGCCTGCATTTACCCAAGGTGGATTGTATGGTAATGTACATCCACATACCTTAAAGCAGCTCACACCTGATGGTCTTTAAGAATTTGGGCTTTCAGGATTCTGTAGTGCTCCCATATACATATATGTATATATATATATATATATATATATATATATATATATATATATATATATATACATATATGTATATTTATATATACATATATGTATACATACATTTATGTATATATAGCTATATATGCATGCACATGTACAGATATGCCTAGTTATGTTGGTATATATATATATATATATATATATATATATATATATATATATATATATATATATATATATATATATATATATATATATATATATCAATAACTATATGTGTATACATATCTATTCTGATATACCCACTACTGTCAATATCTATGAAGATATCCATACGTATATGTGCAGATTCACTTCAGAAGCTCGAAATACTGCAATCTCGAATTTCAGTATCTCAAACCCAAAAAGTGGAATCCACAAAATAACGAAAACTAAAAACCATGAAATTCAACACTTCGAATAAAGGAAGTTTTGAATTTCACGGTTTTACTACACACACACACACACACACACACACACACACACACACACAGCATCCACCACACACACACAATCACTCTACTACATGAAAGAAGGGGGGCAAACCCCCCTGCACCCCCCCATGATGGGGGCTGTGCCCCCCACACCCCCTTTACTTAAATATTCTCACTCTGAGGTCGCACTACATACAAACACACACAAAACACCACCACACAAGCTACTTTCTCTTCACATTCACAAATCACAGCAACAAAACACACTGACCCACACCACAGCCCCTACCCAAACCCCTTAACACTCAGACACACACACTTACCTGAATACATAACCATAGTGGAACTTTAGTAGTGGGAAATTCGAAACCTCCGGTATTCGAGGTTTTGAATTTCATGTTTCTAAACTTTCACTATTATGTGGATTCGGCTTCTTGGGCTCAAAATACTGAAATTTGAGATTTCAGTATTTCCAGCTTCTGAACGGAACTCATATGTGCATATGTATCTCTATCTGTATATGTGTAGACATATTGCTCTGTATATGTACATATCTGGGTGTTTATATGCATATCTATGTACATATACATATCCATCTATGTATGTCGATATGTATATGTGTATGTCTATTTAGATATCTAGATAATTATATGTACATATATCTTCACCATATGTCCTAAACATGGAGTGTAGCCCTACTTCAGCCCCTATAGTCCCAACTTTGTAGTGCAAGGGGATGTCAGGTATGTATAGCAGGTATATTTGTAGACTATTGCTACTGTAATAAGGAGTGTCTTCACAGAAATGGTGTGTGTGGAAGGTCACATATGCTTTTGACATGTGTGCCATTGGCTACTGACAGACATCCTAAGTACATCATAGTACAGTACCACTGCTAGCATAGTAATGATCCTCTGGACTACAGCAGAGATATGACAAATATATGTTGACAGTCTGACACTCTGTGGTCAGTCCAAAGGTGTACACAAAATCCCCTTCATGCGAGACATGTGGACAATGACATCTGCCACAGTCTTTACACAGGTCAAGGTACATATTAACAATACACATACTGCCAACAATCACTTAAGTAGACAGACCTCAGTACTGTACACACAACCACAGAATGTCCATGGGTAATGCAAGGGTTGCTAATGTCATTCAGCTGGCATTGATGTCACATTTAGGGGTATGGATATGCACCCAGCCTCTCACCTATTTCATATCTGTTATCCCTGTACAGTGGACATTATGATATATATTTAGACCACCATATAAGAAGTTTGCAAAACCCACTCCACATTGAATCCAGTTGTTACACACTTACAACCACCTCCACACAGGATATGATTAACAAACACACAGACACACACACACACACACACACACACACACACACACACACACACACACACACACGCACACACACACACACACACACACACACACACACACACACACCTGTCATGTCTGGGATTAGAACTCCTACCTAACTAGTATATTACACTACAGCACTACAAAGTTATAGGATACACCACAAAGATTACTGGAGTCCTCTTTCCCCAAAGGTGTATTTCACAGTGAATGACATCACCAGGATTGACAAAGTAGGGAATTTGAATTGTATTAAGTGTGAGTAGCCTAAATTGCATTGCTCCCTACACAGACATAGAAACACACCCAAAATGGATTGCTGGAATGCCCCTTTCCAAAAGTTGTATTTCACAGGGAATGACATCAGCAGGATTGCCAAAGTAGGGCATTTGAATTCTATGGAGTGTGACTAGCCTAAATGCATTGCTCCCTATGCAGACATAGAAACACATACAAAACATCCCCAACTGCCATGTGTGGGAAAAGAAACCCTAACAGAATTTTATATCACACTACTGCATGATGCTGTTATAGGATGCACCACAGTGATTGCTGGAATGCCCTATCCCCAAAGGTCTATTTCACAGTGATTGACATTAGCAGGATTGCCAAAGTAGGGCATTTGAATTGTAATGAGTGTGACAAGCCCAAAATGCATTGCTCCCTACACAGACATAGAAACACACACAAAACATCCACAACTGTCATGTGTGGGAATAAACCCCCAACCAGAGTTCTATATCACATGACAGCATGATACTGATATAGGATGCACCACGGGGATTTCTGGAGTCCCTCTTCCCCACAGGCGGGGGAAGTCTCATTCATTGATAGCCTGTCACTGCCTATTTAAGTGGTACATTTAGGAATATTTTCTGCTTAAAACTTCAGCTTTGGCCGGCTAATTTCTATCTGTATTAAACTGGATGTATAAGAGAATTTAAGCACTTTTTATCTGCACATTTTTCAAATAATATGGCATTTAAATTGAGTTATTTGTGTTACATTGAATATTAACTGAACTGGAAGTTTTGACTCTGTTTTGTCAGTTAGTGCTTGCTAGATTTTATTGCTGTTAGTAATTGTAGGCAGGGGAAGTCTCATTCATTGATAGCCTGTCACTGCCTATTTAAGTGGTACATTTAGGAATATTTTCTGCTTAAAAACTTCAGCTTTGGCCGACTAAGATCTAGCTGTATTCAACTGGACGTATAAGAGAATTTAAGTACCTTTTATCTGCACATTTTTCAAATAATATGGCATTTAAATTGATATATTTGTGTTACATTGAATATTAACCGAACCAGAAGTTTTGACTCTGTTTTGTCAGTTAGTGCTACTGCTTGCTAGATTTTATTGCTGTTAGTAACTGCAGCCGGGGAAAACCTTATTCATTGATAGCCTGTCACTGCCTATTTAAGTGGTACATTTAGGAATATTTTCTGCTTAAAACTTCAGCTTTGGCCAGCTAAGATCTAGCTGTATTCAACTGGACATATAAGAGAATTTAAGTACCTTTTATCTGCACATTTTTCAAACAATACAGCATTTAAATTGATTTATTTGTGTTACATTGAATATTAACTGAACTGGAAGTTTTGACTCTGTTTTGTCAGTTAGTGCTTGCTAGATTGTATTGCTGTTAGTAATTGCACGCAGTGGAAGTCTCATTCTTTGATAGCCTGTCACTGCCTGTTTAAGTGGTACATTTAGGAATATTTTCTGCTTAAAACTTCAGCTTTGGCCGGCTAAGATCTAGCTGTATTCAACTGGATGTATAATAGAATTTAAGTACCTTTTATCTACACATTTTTCAAATAATACGGCATTTAAATTGATTTTTTGTGTTACATTGAATATTAACTGAACTGGAAGTTTTGATTCTGTTTTGTCAGTTAGTGCTTGCTAGATTTTATGCTTTTAGTAATTGCAGGCAGGGGAAGTCTCATTCATTCATAGCCTGCCACTGCCTATTTAAGTGGTACATTTAGGAATATTTTCTGCTTAAAACATCAGCTTTGTCCAGCTAAGATCTAGCTGTATTCAACTGGACATATAAGAGAATTTAAGTACCCTTTATCTACACATTTTTCAAATAATACTGCATTTAAATTAATTTTTTTTGTGTTACATTGAATATTAACTGAACTGGAAGTTTTGATTCTGTTTTGTCAGTTAGTGCTTGCTAGATTTTATTGCTGTTAGTAATTGCAGGCAGGGGAAGTCTCATTCATTGATAGCCTGTCACTGCCTATTTAAGTGGTACATTTAGGAATATTTTCTGCTTAAAACTTCAGCTTTGGCTGGCTAAGATCTAGCTGTATTCAACTGGACTTATAAGAGAATTTAAGCACCTTTTATTTGCACATTTTTTTAAATAATACGGCATTTATATTGATTTATTTGTGTTACATTGAATATTAACTGAACTGGAAGTTTTGATTCTGTTTTGTCAGTTAGTGCTTGCTAGATTTTATTGCTGTTAGTAATTGCAGGCAGGGGAAGTCTCATTCATTGATAGCCTGTCACTGCCTATTTAAGTGGTACATTTAGGAATAGTTTCTGCTTAAAACTTCAGCTTTGGCCGGGTCAAGATCTAGCTATATTCAACTGGACATATAAGAGAATGTAAGTACCTTTTATCTGCACATTTTTCAAATAATACAGCATTTAAATTGATTTATTTGTGTTACATTGAATATTAACTGAACTGAATGGCACTAAATATACAGAACCAACTGATATTGCCAACATCCTGGCAGATAGGTTCAGTGCTAATTTTACCCCACTCTCACCCCCTAGAGAGCTTATCTCTACACCGGAAGAATGCAAATTTCCTGTAGTCAAGGCTGCACAGGTAAAAAACACACTCTCCAAAGCCAAGAACATAGCACCCATGAGACCTGACAATATCCCAGGCTGAGTTCTACATGAACTACAGAATGAACTGGCACCTTACCTAAGTACCATGTTCAGTCATAGCCTCAACTCAGGCTTTGTGCCCACTGAATGGTTATCCCACTCCATAAAGGGGGAGCCACGACAGACCCCAGGAACTACCGCCCCATTAGCCTGACGAGCCTGGAATGCAAGGCCATGGAATGTATCATCATGGAACTCATAAACAAAGACATTGGTAATCTCCAAACTCTGGAACCTACCGAGTTCAGATTTGTAAAAGGCAGATCATGTCTCCTAAACCTGATTGACTTCTTTGAAGCAGTCACCAAAGCCATAGATGAGGGTAAGGTGGTTCACACAGCTTATCTAGATCTTGCCAAGGCTTTCAACACCATCCCCCACTCTGGAATTATATATAAGCTCACTAAACTAGGTATAACACCCTATGTCACAATATGTGTTGCCAGCTGGCTCATGGACCAAACCCACACTGTGAAAGTAGCAGACTCCAAATCCGACTTCAGACCAGTGACAGGTTGAGTAAAACAGGGTTCAGTCCTGGGTCCTCTCCTGTTTGGTATCTACTTCTCTGAAGTACAGGCTAACACAGAAGGTCTTTGGCTAACAAAGATTGCAGCTGACTGCAAACTAGGAGCCATAATCGAAACTCTTAATGATGTGGACATTCTACAAAAGGGCCTCACTGAGACAGATGACTAGTGTCAAAGCCATGGCCTGAAGCTCAATGCCAAAAAGTGTATTGTCATCCCCTTTGGTAAAAACTTGGTCCCCATGAACTACCACATAGCTGGTAGTCTACTTAATGCTGAAAATGTAACAAGAGACCTTGGGACACAGGTGGACAGTAGTCTCTCCTTTGATAATCACATCACCACAGTGGTCAGGAAATCCTTCTACGTGGCTCACCTCCTCACAAAAGGTTTCTCATCCAGAAAAAAAGAGTTCATTGTTCCCCTCTACTCATCATTCATTAGACCCATAATAGAGTACAACGCTCCTTTTGGTATGTACCTCACAAGACATCTACAACAACTGGAAAAGGCACAGAAATACCTCACAAAGAGGATTACTGGCCTCAAACAGATGCCCTACACAGACCATCTCAAAATACTCCAGCTTTACTCCGTTGCATATCACCTACTCAGAGGTGATCTCTGCCTAACATACAAAGCTATGTCAAACCCAGAGCTGTTGGACATGCTCCACTTAATGAAACCCCAGTCCCTCTGAGCTACATGCTCTAGGGACCTAATCCTTGTCACCACAATAAACAAAACATGCTGGAGGGATAGATTCCTGTCCCAGAGACTTCCCATACTCTGGAACAGACTACCTATATATGTCAAACAGAGCTCCTCATTAGCACTCTTCAAAAAAATCTTGATGATTGGATGGGAGATAGGAAATTCACCCCAGGGATCACATCTGTGGCTCTGCTCAACAGGGGCACAGGAAAATAATTTTTTTGGGTGGCGAAAGCCAGGGTACATTTTTGGCTAGGTTTATATAGGCCCTAGGGCCAATAGCCTAGTACCCTCGTATGAGCCTATGAACCTATGAATAGGTATATGTCACAGTGAATGACATCAGCAGGATTGCCAAAGTAGGGCATTTGAATTGTACTGAGTGTGACTAGCCTAAAATGTGCTGCTCTTTTCACAGACAGACACACACACAGTTGCCATGTCTGGGATTAGAACTCCTACCTAACTATTTTATCACACAGCAGTAGTACGGAGTTATAGTATACACCAAGGAAATTACTGGGCTCCACCTTTCCCAAAGGTGAATTTCAAGGTGGATGACATCAGCAGCCTTGCCAAAGTAGGGCATTTGAATTGTATGGAGTGTGACTAGCCTAAAAAACATTGCTTTCTACACAGACAGGGACAGACACAACCACACACAGTTGTGAAGTCTGGGATTAGCACTCCTACTTAACTATTTTATCACACTACAGCAGTACACAGTTATGGGATATGCTACGGAGATTACTGGACTACAACCCTCCCAGAGGTGTATTTCAAGGTGGATGACAACAGCAGCCTTGTCAAAGTAGGTCATTTGAATTGTAGTGCATGTGACTAGCCTAAAAAGCATCACTCTCTACACAGACAGGGACAGACACACACACACACACACACACACACACACACACACACACACACACACACACACACACACACACACACTTGCCAAGTCTGGGATTAGAACTACTATCTAACTATTTTATCACACTACAGCAGTACGCAGTTATGGGACGTGTTATGGAGATTGCTGGGCTACAATCTTCCCAGAGGTGTATTTCAAGGTGGATGACATCAGCAGCCTTACCAAAGTAGGGCAATTGAATTGTAGTGCATGTGACTAGCCTAAAATGGCATCACTCTCTACAGAGACAGACAGACACACACACACACACACACACACACACACACACACACACACACACACACACACACACACACACACACAGTTGCCATGTCTGGGGTTGGAACTCCTACCTAACTAGTTTATCACACTACATCAGTACGCAGTTATAGGTCGCGCCATGGAGATTATTGGGCTACAACTTTCCCAAAGGTGCATTTCACAGTGGATGACATCAGCAGGCTTGTTATAGTAGGGCTTTTGGGGAGGGCAGTGTGTGTGCATGGGCTATAACCCATTCATCTAGAGGTTGACACACCACATACGGGCACATGCAGGGTCATATTCCACAGGTACGTGTATACAACTGCTAGATGACTACTTCCTTGTACAGTTTTGTTGCACAGCTAGAACTTGCACCATATAGTCTGTAATGCTGACAGATACCGGTGGCTAGTATCTACAGTGAGTGACATCTGAACCTCATGCGGTTGTGGCCCTTTGTCTGTGTGCTGGGTGGGATAGGCCTGGATGGCTCCTTGTCACAGTCTCCCTCTTCCACACATGTATGTACGTCTACTTTTGGCTTATTATAGTGTGTTGTCCTTAGATATATGTCTGTATTCCTATCCATTGCACACCAGACCATTACTACATAAATAAGTAAGGTTGGGGGGAGCACACCTGACTGTTTCTATATTCCTACACAGGATTGGGGGAGCACACCTGACTATTTCTACATTTCTACACATGATTGGGGGGGCACACCTGACTATTTCTACATTTCTATACAGGATTGTGTGGGGCACACCTGACTGTTTCTGCATTCCTAAACAGGATTGCGGGGGCACACCTGACTATTTCTACATTTCTGCACAGGATTGGGGTGGCACACCTGACTATTTCTACATTTCTACACAGGATTGGGGGGGCACCCCTGACTATTTCTACATTTCTACACAGGATTGGGGGGGCATACCTGACTGTTTATGTATTCGTACACAGGACTGGGGGGGGCACACCTGACTATTTCTACATTTCTACAAAAGATTAGGGAGGCACACGGGCACACCTGACTGTTTCTGCATTCCTACACAGGATTGGGGGGCACAACTGACTATTTCTACATTTCTACACAGGGTTGGGGGGCACACCTGACTATTTCTACATTTCTACACAGGATTGGGGGGGCACACCTGACTATTACTACATTTCCACATAGGATGGGGGGGCACACCTGACTATTTCTACATTTCTACGCAGGATTGGGGGTCATACCTGACTGTTATTACATTGCTACTTAGGATGGGGTGGGCACACCTGACACTTGTACACATTTGGTATTACTGTACTGGTATGTCCGGTACTCCATTTCATTCTGTATTCTAACCTATCATGCTGACTAGAGGCATATCAGTGTACTACAGATCTTAGCTTTGATGGGTTACCCATAGGCATCATTCAAAGGCCATAGCACAGCCTTTGTCTGTGTTTGTCTACACCTGTCCTGCTGGCTGTGACTGTTGTTGGGTATGTGAACCTCTCCTGACTGGCATGTGTGAGTCACTTACCTTGTGCATGTCCCAGTAATGCGGGTGGTGCTGCAGGGCTGCCTGTGTCGGGTGCACATAGTACACTCCCTACACATGGATGAGCACAGGTGGTGTCATGTTTGGCATCCCTTTTACTGTATGTGAGAGCCAGAGAGAGGTGTTATTCCCTGGGTCCCTCCTGTATCAGTATATTTTCTGTGCATTGCCTCTTTGCCAAGGCTAGGGAATATTGGGCATGCCTTCTTCTGCCTACTGGGGCAGGCTCAGGTTGTTCTTCCTCCGAGTCACTCTGTGCCTGTGCAAGCCTTGGCAATAGTGGGGGGCTGTGTGGCCCTGCCCCATGCTGTTCCTGCTGCAGCTGTTTTCACAGAATCATATTGTGTAGCATGGCACATACGATGACAATTTGGGTACATGTAGCTGGTGAGTACTGCAAGGCTCCACCGGATGTGTCCAAACACCAGAACCATGACTTGAGCATCCCAAGCACACGCTCTACTATTATTCTGGTCTGTGCGTGTGCCTCATTATGGAGTTCTTGTTCGGGTGTGTGTGCATTTCTGATGGGTGTCACCAGCCATGGCTCCAGTGCATATCCAGCATTCCCCACTAGGTGACCATGAGGGATGTCCCCATTGGCAAATCTCTGGTACAGTTTCAACAGATGCCAGATGTGGGAAGCCCTTGTGGTTGATGTAGACCCTACCCCACTCACCAGGTTCTGCTTTGATGCATATGTGTGTGCAGTCTATAGCACCCACTACCTCAGGGTATTCTGCTATTTGGTGGAACAGTTGCATATTGCTGGCCAACACCTCACGGGTGCTGGGGAAATATGCATGCTCACCAGCATTTGCTGAAATGGCATCCAGGAACTGGTTGAGTACCCTGGATGCTGATGCCTTTGAGATCCCCATCATATCCCCAGTTGGCTTGTGGAAGGTACCTGTAGTTAGTATTCTTAGGCCTACACATACCTTGGTATCCACTGGGATGGGTTCCCTTCTGTTAGTTCTGTGTGTCAGGTATGGCTGGCTAAGCTCAACAATTTGCTGTAGATGATCCCTGCCCACCTTATAGCACTCCACTATCTCCAGCTCATGTAATCCCTGGTAGGTTACCCTGGGTCTGTACACTCTTCTCCATCTCCTCACGGTTATTTGGTTGACAGAATTCACATCTTCACTATCTTCAGCCTCTTCCACAAGTTGTTGTATGATAGCTATTGCAGTCCCTATCATTTTGTTGCTTTGTTTGTTAAAAGTTCCCAACTTGTATACACCAGTGGTGTAGAGTATGGGAAAAACCAGAGGGGAAGGTGTTTGCATTGCTTACAGTAGTGTTCTGGGCTGGTCTGGTCTCCTGCCTGTGTAATTGGTTGATTCTGATACATTTCACCTGTCAGCTATGCTAGTTTTCCTAGATTACCTTCCTACTGCTGTTTTCCCTTCCCATTGCCTTCCTGTTTAAGCCCAGGGGTGCGCAGCACAAACAGAGTGCTCATATGTGCACAGAGCTGCTATTTCCTTGTTTAACTTTTTTTTTCCCTTTAAAACATGGTGTGCAGCACGCACACCCGCTTAGGCAATGTAAAGAGTGCTAGGCAGACTCAGACACACCCCTTGCTTAGTTAGGAGCAAACCTGAGCCACAGGGTTCCAATCTGCTTACAGTATGCCTGACAAACACCCCCTATGATGTCAGCTAACTCCTAGGCTTGCAACAAGCTATTCCTGCTCTTACACTGTTGGGACCTGACTAGCATGGTGGGGGAAAGTGGGATTCACTATCATTCCCCTCATTTGCATAGGATTGCCTGCTAATGCATAGTTACATGTCTCACACTGAGCCTCCCCCCTTAGCAACCACTACTCACTGGCCATGTTGTCTTCTGCCTGCCATTGACTTTAATGACAGAATAGTGATTTTAGTTAGAATGCTTATTTTAGGTTTATTTTCCCCCTGATCCCGTTTGCGCGCCTCTGCCTTACGCCTAAACAGCTGAGATCAGCTAAAAAAAATTAAAGTTGATTTTTTTTTATTTTTTTAAGCTGTTTTCAATGACAATGGCCTTATACTTGGCCATTGGCATGCTTCCTGACTGATACGCACCCTTTATTTTGAGCTGTCATAGCTCCATTTTGGAATTTGCAGAAATGTACTCGGTCACTAAACTAGTACATTTCTGCAGATTACACTAGTCCTGCACAGCAGGTTTCCAGCTTCCTGGATCACAAATTCACCTAATTTACATGGATTTCTCATGCAAATGGTGAAATTTACATACGGGGCTTAGTTAGTGCAGGACTAGTGCAGGAGCGCTTGTGCACACCCATGCAGGCTATTCCTGGAGCATGGCATACATATTTCCTGCTGGAGTTCCTGCACTAATCCTGCATGCCATGCAAGGCTTGCAGAATCCAGGGGAGAGTAACAGAAAGTATGATGGGAGGTGAGCATTTTGGGCTCAGATTATGATGCAGCAGAAGTGACCTGATCTCTGCAGTGAAACAGATAGTGGAGAAGAAGCTGGAGATGAAACAGTACAACTGTACAATTGTAGACCTGGAAAAGCATATAACAAGGAGATAAGAAATCTGATTTGGGCACATCTATGATGATTTGAATTTATTTGCTTATTTATTTATTTACTTTTGTTTACCTGGAAAGTCCATTTGAGAAATGAAATTCACATTTTCAGTGGAAGCCCAGGGAGAAAGGCTCCACAAGGATAGAAATATATTTTTGACGATTCAAAATAAAAAGGTCAACAAACGTTATTTACAAAATATTTCAAATCAAATGGTCGACATATATTATTTACAAAGAAATTCAGATTAAGGAAATACATGTTTTCAAGATGCTGTGAAAAGAATAAAAAATGCTACAGTAATACACTTGTATGATACCTATAGTGGACAGAGTTTGGACTGCATGCTTCAGACTGTAGTTGTAGAACAATTGCATAGTTTATTCACAGGCAGGTGATATTTTATGGTAAAATTGAATTGTTTCAGGTTATTTAAAAGCTTGGTGTGGTTTGGACGTTTGTTTCATTCCTTGGAGATAGTGACAGAGAATAGAGAGTCGTAATAATTATTAGATTATTAGCAAAAGTTAAAGTTCTGAGTATCTTATAATTCTGTTTGGTACATACCATTAAATGAGATTTGACAACAAGGCTGCTTTAAGTGGGTGGTTTAGTATTTTGAGTGCTTTGAGTAGCTAAAAGAGAGTGATGCACTGAGGAAGTTCAAGCCATTTGAGGAAACTCAGTGCCCTGCAGTGATGGAATCCATTTGGGAGGCTGCAGACAAATCCATTCATTTTGTTGTAGGAGTTTTCTAGTATGTGTTTCATGGAAGAGTCGAGATTGTTGAATACTGTTGAGGCATATAGGAGGGTAGGTAGGCATAGGGAGGTGGCAGCTACTTCTTTACTATGATCACTTAGCAGATACGTTGCTATGTAAAGAGAGCCTAATTTGCAATGTTTTTTTGACTGCAGTGTAAATGTGCAGATCAGATTTTAACTAGTTATCAATGATAACTCCTAATAATTTTGTGTTGGTGACATTTTAAATGTTAGGAGATAATATTAATGTCACTGTTGTTTTGATTTATGTTTTTATGGAGGAATAGAATTCGTTCAGTTTTCTTAAGGTTTAAGAGCAGCTGAGATTTATTTAGCAAGTTTTCTGTAGAGGTGATAGTTTCCTGCATGATTGTTTCTAAGGTCGGAAGATTTGGGACTAAGTAAACTAAAGTTGATTCATCAGCATATTGTATTATGGTGGCAAGTTCTGATTCATAGTGCATGTCATTAGTGAAGATACTGAAAGGACTGGCTCAAGTATGGAGCCTTGGGGGACTCCCAGTACTGGCTCAAGTATGGAGCCTTGGGGGTCTCCCACACTGACTGCAAGGAATGTGTAGTGGGAGTCATTCCATTTCCCAGACTGGGTGTGATTTTGTAGGCAGCTGGTAAACTAGCTAACTTACTCAGTTGTAAGACCTGTAAGATTTACTTTTTGGAGAAGCTGATGTGAGGCCATGATGAATGCTTTTGTCAAGTCCAGGAAAAGGGTGGAAACAAAATTATCTAAGTTTTTACTTTGATTAACAGTAACTAGGAAATCGAGCAGGGTAGTTTTGCTACTGTGGTGGGATTGAAATCCATGTTGGAAAGGAGAAAATAATTGGTTATCAAGTAGAAAGGCTAGGAGTTGCTGATGTATGCATTTTTCATGTAGTTGGGAGAGGAGATGAAGGACTGGTATAAGGCAATATTTTGACTGTTCAGTGGATGTGCCACCTTTGTGTAATGGGATTATGAAGGAATGTGCCACCTTTGTGTAATGAGATTATGAAGGAATGTGCCACCTTTGTGTAATGGGATTATGAAGGAAGCTTTCCATAGGCTGGGATGTAGTTTTTTGTAATGAATCTATTGAGTAGGGTATACATGGTAGCAAATGGCGTCTGTAGCTATACTAAAGCATTTGAATGTCAGGTTATCAGGCGGCGGTTTTGTGGGTTTCAATTTTTAATCTATTTTTTTAAAGTGTTTATCATAATGGTCATTTGGTTGAGTAGGGGCATGGAGCTATGGTCTGTGGGGTTAGGTGGGGTGGATATAGGTTGTTATTGTTTGAGTTAAGTACTGGATATGAAATGTTTGTTGAATTTGTCTGCAATGTCCCTGCTCTTTTCAGATGGGAAATAATCTGGGATAGGTTTTCTGCCTGGTTTCAGGAGGTTGTTTATATTTTGCCAAAATATTTTGGGTTTTTTGTATGTGTGATTTGCTTTGTGGAGAAGTACTCTTTCTATCATAATGAACTTGTGCCTTTGTGCAGTTTCTGTGGCACTGATATCTGTCTAGGTAGGATTGTATCCTAGTTTTGTGCCACTGTTTCCAAATGTTGTCTCTGTCTCTCATGAGCTGTTTAGTTTGTCAAGTTAGCCATGAGGCAGAATTTATTTTCACTCTTATTTCTCAGTGGACCTTGTTGGTTTAATATTTCTAAGAAATAGTTATTGAAGTGACAGGCAGCTTCATCTAGAAGCAGATATTTGAAAGCTTCCCAGTCACATTGTTTAAATGTAGCATTAAATAGGCATTTATAAATCTTGGTTAAGTTTCACACTGGGTTGAAGTACTGGGATTTGTGCTTGTGGTATCCTGTTTTTAATTTCTCCAAGTCTTTGGGGTTTCTAATACCATGACAGGAATGGACCCCATTCCTAAGTCAAAGTGCGAATAAAGTTCATGAAATTACTATTGTCTCACTCTTTGATGTTAGCCAAAAGTGCTCTTCGCAGCACCCGCAGTGTGCCCAGTAATGACTCCTTCTGTAATTCGTATGGTGTTACATGAATTGGTAACATATCTAAATGCGATTGTAAATTCTTTTTTATAAGGCCAGTTGCTCCTACTACTATTGTAACTGTCTGGGTATCTTTCTTCCACATGGTTCTCATTTCTGCCTGCAGATCGAGGTATTTTATAACTTTGTGTCTCTCTGTACACAAGACACTATAGTCATTAGGTGTGGAGATTTCAATGTTCAATGCTACTTTTGTCTTCTTTTCTTGGACCACTATATCTGGTTTTCTAGCATCTATCTTTCGGACAGTTGGTATTTAGTGATCCCATGTGATGTAAACTTCATCATTTTCTATGATTCTCTGTGGTTCATGTTTCCAGTGTTTTTCAGCCACTTCGAAACCATAATGTTTGCACAATCTCCAGTGTAACAATCTCGCCACATTATTATGCCTTTCAGTATACAGTCCCTCTGCCGATAGAGAGTCACAACCAGCAATAAGGTATGTGACTGTTTCCAATTCGGTTCCACAAAACCTACATATGTCTGTTTCTCCCACATGTTCAATGGACGTAGGGGGGACTCAGGGATAAAAATCCAAAGGGGGATATTCTAGGGTGACTCCCTGTCACCATTGCTATTTTGCCTTGCCATTAATCCATTAAGCTGTTTACTTAATAGCTTAGGTCATGGCTATAATTTGGCTTCTAGCAAACAACAAAGTCTTCTTCTTCTCATCTTCTCTTTGTCAATGATTTAAAATTGTATAGCTCATCAGATGAACTGAAAGCACAGTTGCAGGTCGTCAAAACTTTTTCAGTTGATACTAGAATGTCATTTGGTCATGATAAATGTGCAAAGGCAACCTTTAAAAAAGGAAAATTGCAGCACCAGGAAAACATCAGTTTGGGACAAGAATGTGATATAAAAGAACTTGAGCAAGAGGGGGTGTATTAATACTTGGGAACTGATGAAGGATCAGCAATAAAACATAAGCAAATGTGAATAAAGCTTAGTAAGGAGTACTTTAGAAGACTTAAATTAATCCTGAAAACAGCACTGACACCTAGGAACAAGAACCAAGCTATAAATCAGTTTGCTCTTCCTGTCCTAACTTATAGTTTTGGAGTGACTGACTGGCCCCAAATAGTGTTGGATAGATTGGATATTAAAACAAGAAGGATGTTTCATGCTCACCAAATGATGTATACAAATCAGTGTATACCAAGATTATATATTCCTCGTTCTGAAGGAGGGATGGGCCTCCCTGAAATTGATTACATGTATAGATCTGCAATTGTGGGACTCCACACATATCTACTGACCTCACAAGATCCAAATGTGGTCAAAGTTTTGAAACATGAGGAGAATAAATATATGATGACATCTCTGCTTAATTTAGCAGAAGCATATTGACGTCAAGCAGGAATGGAGATCAAACCAGAAGTGGATAAAAACCAGGCAGCAACTGAATGTGCTAAAAAAACAAAAGAAAGAATATAAGATGGAGGACCAGGAGAGAAGGCAAGAAATGTGGAAAAAACATAAATATAGTTGCAAGTATAGAAAACTTCTGGAAGAGCCTCATGCTGATCAAGAACAAATGCAGGAATGGTTAAGGAGAGGTGAATTTACGTCAAGAAATGAAAGGTTAATATTGGCAGCCCAAGATAGTGGGCTGCATACATGCTGGTTTACTATATCCTATGTTGATGTAGGTGAGGTGATGATCACTGAGAGAGTCTGTGTTTTTCAGTGTTGGTTGAGAGCATGTAGTCTAGAATGGATTTTTGGGATACTTTGTCAAATCAAGTTGGTTATTGGATCACTTGAGTGAAATTATTGAGGTTGATATTATGGATGAGTTAGAGTTAGCTTAGAGGTCCAATCTATGTTAAGGTCACTGAGCATGATGGTTTTTGGGTTGAAAGTAGATGATAAGTAGCTAAGCATGTTATTGATAGTCTTGGCATTTTTGGGGGAGGGGATATAGAGGACTACAATGATTATAGATTGCTGATAGAGGACTACAATGATTATGGATTGCTGATTGTTTAGGTCGAGGTTGGTTATTAGTATTTCTTCACTGTTATTTTGCTGAATAGTTCGGATGTAGGTATGAATGTATAAGGTGGCTTAAAAAATTATGGTCACACCTCCAGCAACTTATTCGGTCTTTCCTAATGATGGTGAAACAGGAAGAACTGATTTCTTTGTCTTTAATTTCAGGTCTTAATCAGGTTTCAGTGATAAATAGGATATGGGGCTGATGGAATTCAATCTATGTACTGTATGTAGGTCTGATACCTTATTACAGATGCTTCAGGTGTTGAGAGTATATATTTTTAGGGTGGAGGAAGAAACTGTGGTCTGTGGTCTTTTACAGTATTGTTGAGGAGGGGAGTATTTATGTAAGGGGTTTGGGTGAGTTGGGTTTGTTTAGGTGGGGCTAATGTTGGGCCATGATTGGGGTGTATATCTCCACTATCTATTAGTTTAGTTGGGTGGGTGGTGTAGTCTTTGAGGTTATAAATACATAGATTCATAGACTGTTAGTAGGCTAATTACCCATGCGGTCATTCTAAGCCTAGCCAAGATTTCTTGAAAGAATAATGATGTCCTGCATCCAACTAGGACATTGAGGGTCAGGCATTTATAAGCTACCACTGTCCATAAGGGACATGGCTGACAGGACTGGTGTAAATTTTGTCCATTAGTTCCATAAGTGTCTTATAAAAAAGTAGTTTTGGCACTTTTTTTGCACAGGAGTGTGGAGTTTTGTATTTGGAATAGGTTTGTAATGTATATTTTTTCATAAGATTTTGTCTGTGCTGAAGAGGGATAGCCAAAATATGAAGCTGTATTTGTGGACGTGGGTAAGTAGGTTTTTGTTTAGGACTTGGTTTGAGTATAGGTAGGGCATGATTCATAAGCAGTTAATTGACTTATGATAGCTGAAGTCTCTATTAGGGGAAGTAGATGTGCATGTATGATGGGAAGTGCAATCTAGTTGCATTGAACAGTATAGACAGGAAATGAGAGGAAGAAAACTAAAAAAAAAATACTGGGATGCATGTATTATGTAGGGGATTGATAAGAGAAGGATGGTGAAAAAGATTGTTGTTTCTGATTTGCAATTAATTGGTTATCTATTAGGTTTTAATTGGTTGGCTATATTGGCTGGTATGGGTAGTGAAGCATCAGGTGATATGTTTTGGCAAATAGAGTTTATGATAGGGGTGGGGGTTAGGTCAGGTGATATGCTTTGGTCAAGAAATTTAATGATATAGGGGTGGGTGGGGAGTGTGGCGAAGCCAATTGTAGCATGGCTGAATGGAGTGAGGCTAGTCTCCAGATAAGAGAGTCTGACCCTGAGCTATGTTAATGTGCAAAAAATGTGTTTATTCATCAGCAGTGTAATCAAACTCTGTTAGATATTTTTTATTCCATGGGTTGTTTTTATCAGAAAGATTAAAGGGTTACTGTTTGCTATGTTTCTACAGCGCTGCTTTGTTTTAGGGAGCAAAATATAGAAATATAGCACATGTCTCAAGGGTGACCAGGGAGAATAGTTGTAAGGGAAGCTGCTCAACTGAAGACAAGGCGATTTATTAGACGATACAGCACAAACAGTGAATCAGTAATGGAAGACCAGCTGGGTGTGGGAGAAACTGGGTCTACTATTTTGTTGCTCTATTAATGTCTTGTCTTGGTTTAGACATTCCTGAGAGGTGAAGTAATCATAATGTGCAAATCTTGTCTAAAATCTAAAAAGCAGCTGGGAGGGATGTCCAGACCCCTAGCAGTAGTGGGAAATATTTAGTTATCCTCTGTTGAACAGCTGTATTCCTGTATGGCAGCTGTCTAGATGAGCAGTCTATGAGGTTGTGTAATGAGCAGTATGGGCATAAGCAGGTAGTATTATTGTAATGGATAGTATAGGGTGGGAGAATATTTGGAAATGGTCTTGATAAGTAGTTGTGTCTTTAAGCAGGTTTGTGATGTTATTAAAAAGTGGGAGGGGAGCAGAGGGATTAAATGTGTGGATCTGGGAGGCTGGCTGGGAAATTGGGGGCAAGAGATGAATGAAGCAGGTCATACCTCCAAATAATGTGAGAGACAATCTGTCTGGGATTTCTCAACCCAGTGATTCTCCAGACCCAGCCTAACAAAGGTAACAGATGGCTTAAGACAGAGTTTTGCTGTGGCTGGTAAAGACAGAAACTAACAGTAAAGATACACCACAGTAGACTAGTGATAAGGCAAACCATGCAGAATGGGGGGCAGTGCAACTGCAGTGATTTACCACTAGGTGCTCAAGGATGTTTAAACGTGAAAGCAGCCCTCACAGGGGGAGATTACATCAGTAAAAATGCAGGTAAACAAGTTATGCCTTCTGTAAATGCAGTCTAGGCTGTAACAATGTTCTTAATATGCAAGCTCTTTGAAATAAGACACAAAACAGCTGCTACAATTGCTTAATGTATTTAAAGTCATATAACACTGGTATAACTATTACAGGCTGAGTGTAAGGACCCAGTGACACAAGTAAGAGCAGAGTTTAGAGTTACAGAGGGGTTTCAAGTAGGAGTGAATGTTCATCGAGGTTCATCTCTTAGCCCAATTATTCCTGGACAACATTAGCAAACAGGTTGGAGGTAAAAAAATCAACAAAGTTGCTATATGTGACACTACAAGCAGACACTGGAAGAGAACTTCAGAAAGTGATATGAAATGTAAATATGAAAGTACACTGAAGAAATTAAGTATAAACATGACAACTGTAAGGGTAGAAAGTGGTGGAAATCATAAGCTAAAAACTGAGATAGAAGGGGAAAATAGTGTAACATCTTCAGGTATCTCAGAAGGGTAGGTGAGGAGGAGGAAAGTCTAAATGAAGAGGACACATTCAGAATCAGATGTGCTACTCTCAGTTGACATAGAATGGCATGTATAATCTGTGATAGAAGAATGCCAAAGAAGCTGAAATATAAGGTGTAGAAAAAAGTGGTGAGACCAATACTACAGTCTGATACAGAAACCTAGGCAGTAAAGGCAGGCAGACGAAAAAGCTAAAGGTGATGGAAATGAAATGCCTGATGTGGGTGGCAGGATGCAAACTTTGGGACAGATGAAAAATGATTGCATCAGTGCAAAAGCCCAAGTAGCTTCACTTGCAGAAAAGGTCAAAGAGAACAGATTATGGCAGTTCAATCACACATGCAGCAAAACAGAAGATGTCTCAGTGAAGAAGGTTTGGGAGAGACAGTAAGTGGAAACAAGGATGTTTAGTCAGGAAATGGATGGATTGCATGAGGGAAGATTTGCAGCAGTCATGCATGACTATTAAAGGAGGTAGGAAACTGACTGAATTAAGACACGGGGTCACTTATGAAGATGACAGTGACTTTTGTCATGGAGGCTGTATATGCATATAAACATGTACACACATTTAAAATGTATATAAGTCTCAATGAGAACTGGAGAGTGTTATGATAATGTAATGTCTTGCTCTGGTGGAAAAGTGCTACATCATCTGCTACTCTAGCCTAAGTGGTGCATATGAAATAAAAGTCCACAGATAAAACTGGCAAGGTATGTCTCTATTTTACTGAATTTCTAGAATGTGCACCCCATCAGCTAGTCTTGAAACTGATTTTTCAAGTGTGGCATTAGACTATCTTCCCTGGCAAATATTACAATGTGTTTTTTTTTTTTTTTTTTGTTTTTTTTTTAGTTTCTTGGCCAGCACCAAGCAATACTCACATTTACAGTCTGTTCAGAATTATGATCATGAAGATTTGTTTTTTTTCTAAATGAACTGCATCACATGCCCCCCTGCTTTATCTTGTGGAAAATGAAAGGAGGAAGGTACACTTATCTTGTATGATTTTTGCACTGTAACAGTGAAGGCAAATAATACAAAGGAGTGTTATCAGGTCTCCCATGATACCCATCTCATTGTGTATTTTGACACATGGATGTCAAGACATAAATCTTGAGAGCAAAGCTTAAGAAGTAAATATTGGCATCCATGTAGATAACACATAAGAGCTATGATAAATGAGACCTGATTGTAAGTCTTTATTGTGCAAGGAGCTGTTATTTGTTCATTGTACTCCCAGTTACAGAAAAAAAGTGTAAAAGAAATATTTTGCCTGCTGTCAAAGCCTCTGATAATGATTTAGCACTGTCAAACAGCAGACAGGGGTGAAGTGTCCCCCAGGAATAATTAATTGCTTTAAAAGACATTAGACTCTTTATACCACCATTTCTTATAAGTGTGGCAGAACAAAGTGTTTAACAACTTCTGGAGCTGTTTTACCTTCTTCCATTGCACTCTGCTGTTTTCAGTCCCTAGCACATAACTTGATCTTAACAGCATGTGGGGCTACTTAAAAACTTGTCAACAATGTATTTGCTGTCAGAAAGATGTTTAAGAAGCTTGTCTTCCTCACATTTTTGGAGTGCAGTGAAAGAGCTCCATGTACCACATTAACAATAATAAAGCCATTGGCAAATTTACTACAGTTTATGATTATTATCACAAGAAAATAAATCAATGTTTAACATATAAATTTTTTTAAAATTTGTTCATGGAGCAACATCAGGAGTTATTTTTGCACACGAAGGGTCATGACATAAGATTTCTTACAAAACAGCCCTTTCACGTTGGTTGAGGAACTCTAGTTAAAGCATGTTGCCTTTTTAGAATGAGGGTAGGAAGTACTGAGTAAATCACATTCTTTTCCTTAAACATTTGTCTGCCCTCTCCCATCATAAAAATGAGCTTCTAAAACCATATCCAAGTCACAGAGATTTTTTTTAATGGCACTTATAGTAAGCCAAAATGTAGACACTGTATGCCTCTGAATACATGCAAAAGTAGCTAATATTATATAGACTTTTTACTCTTAAAATGTTTATGTATTTTAGCAGATGAGCCATGTAAATAGTCTATAGTTCCATGTCTGTCCTCTCTCTCTACCCCCCCCCCCCACACACACACACACTCTCTGTAATTCTCTCTCTGTAGTTATGAGCATCCTAGAATGGTAAACAGGTTGCATTATGATTCTAAATATTCTTCCTTTTCATTTATAAGCAGCTTATTAACTCAATCACATTTTAATCATATCTGATAATTAATCTGAATGCAATGACCACACTCAATGTTTAGAATCTGGTGTTGAGTTCAATGCATTGATGATACAAGCAACATATAAAATATCTTTTTTTATTAACTAGAGTTGTCTAATCATTATATTCTAGTAATTCTTACATTATATATGAAAAAATATCCAGTAAGAATTCCTTAACCATGACTTCTTCTATTGCAACTTTATAATTTATAATGTATTCTTCAAAGAAAAACTGTTCTTCCTATCATTTGACAATGTTTCATTGCCAAAAGGCAGTGCATAATAACATTTTATCAAGGACTGAATTCCAACAATTCTGAGTCATAAGTTGTGCATCAGGAATGTATAATTAATGCTATCCCTAAAGAATCCTGATAATTGTGAGAGCCACCTTCAAGTTCTGACCTACCCAAGAGAAACAGCTTTTCATGTTATTACTCCACAAGCTGCTGTCAGAACACCTGATGCTTAGCATTTTTATTTTCCTATGTTGCTTTTTAGACTCACTTTAAAAAAAAAAAAAAAAACAAGCTAAGTTTAAATTGAAGTGAATGAAAGTGCGTGAGTACAAAAATAATACATTTTCTAACAGTGAGTCAACTCTTTGTGCATCATTAAATTCTCAATAATGCATCACCAAAAGGAAAAAAAAATAATGAGGTATGGAACTCTTTGGCATCATACATGTAAAGAGCAATCAAAAGTAATTGTGTTTAAACTCCCTTCAAGTAAGTGACACCTCTGTGCAATCAGCACTAATAACGTAGCCCGGATAACACAGATTGTCTGATTCATAACAAAGACGCCACTTGAATTACCCATAGACATCACCAGAATAAAACATTCTAAATAAGAAATTTGCTAGTTTTCTTAAATATCAGTCTATAAAATATATACGACCAGTGACAGTTCATAGACGACAGACTTAGAATGAAGTACACAGATTAAGTTAGTCAGCTGCTGGTTCAGAACCTGCCAAATTCCATAAAAACACAACATATGTAATATTACACAATAGTCATATGTTATGAGGAAGAATGTGGGCATTAGCAAAGCCGTCATTACTGATCAAGAATGTGGAAAAGGCTCCCACTGTATGTTTGAGACCCAAAAGTGCAACTCTTTAAACAGCTGGAAATTAAGTGCTGCTAGAGGAAATAAAAACTAAGCCCA
The DNA here is from genome assembly GCF_019279795.1 of Protopterus annectens. Taxonomy (NCBI): domain Eukaryota; kingdom Metazoa; phylum Chordata; order Ceratodontiformes; family Protopteridae; genus Protopterus; species Protopterus annectens. The sequence continues at coordinate 221,125,223 of NC_056736.1, read as the reverse complement.
GTATTGCAGTATCTCAGAAAATTTCCTATTCACCAAGGGTTAACAGTCTTGGGGTTATGTATAAGTTTGGGGTTGTGGAAATGCAGGGTGCTTTAGCATTTAACAATTAGGTTTGCCTTAAGTTATCACATATATCGAATCACACATTGTGTTTCTTTATTTTTTTTTGACATCCAGTACTCTTATTATATGATCTCAAGAAGGACTGACCCGATTACTAATGTTTTCTTATGATTGTCAATTCAACAATAAATGATCTGTTACTCTCTCTCTTTCTATATGTATATACATATATATATATATATATATATATATATATGTATATATCTATCTATCTATATATATATATATATATATAAAATTATACAGATAGATACAAATGTATGTCCCCCTGCACGACCTTAGGATGCATGCTGACCTCAACTCTAATCCAAACTCTTAAACTGGCCACTTTCCCTATCCCTTACTTTAGAAAAAAAAAAAAACTTTCTTTAACACTGCCACTGCACAAAACAGCTCACATGTTCACAGCATGCAAATACATACACACACAAACACAACACTAAATATATCCCTTTACATAGCCCTAATTCTAACCCTAATAGGCAAACATTGCCACGCACAGAATCTATCCTTTACCTAATCCTTAATCTAAATCTAATCTGTAATCACTCTCTCACCCACACTGCCAAGCCTGTTATAAACCAGCATTTCTCTTTCAGAAAAAAAAAAATCATCAAAGTATATCTTCACTAAAACAAATTCTCAAAGAAATGAACCTGTACTTCATTTTATAGGTTCATAGGTAGGTTCAAAGATAGGTACTAGGCTATCGGCCCACTTCATTTTATAAGTTCATAGGTAGGTTCATAGATAGGTACTAGGCTATTGGCCCAAAAGCCTAAGTAAGCCTAGCCAACAAGGTTCCCTGACTTATGCCACCCAAGAAAGTTAATTTCCTGTGCCCCTGTCGAGCAGAGCCACAGAAGTGATCCCCGGGGTGTATTTCCTATTTCCCATCCACTCATCAAGATTTTTCTTGAAGAGTACTAATGATGAACTTTGCTTGACATAGATAGGTAGCTTGTTCCAGAGTATAGGAAGTCTCTGGGACAGGAATCTATCCTTCCAGCATGCCGTGTTTATTGTGGTGACAAGGTTTAGGTCCCTAGAGCGTGTAGCTTGTAGGGATTGGGATTTCTTTAGGTGTAGCATGTCCAACTGCTCTGGGTTTAACATAGCTTTATATGTTTTTGTTGATAAAATGAATGGTACTCATACCTATCTGTCTATTTATCTACCTACCTAACAATATATTAAACGTGACATTCATTTTATTGAATAAAGTTACAACATTTTTGTTCTTTGATAGATTTAGTTGAAAAAAAAAATCATCTTGTTTTGCCAAACTGTGTTTGATTGAAAGGTTCAATACTGCTTTTGCTGCATTTAAGCCCAAGATCATGTTATAGTGGGGAAGTAAACTTGCCCATTTTCCCACTGTTGTTTGATCTTAGAGTTGATATATTTAAGAAGCAGAGAGTATGAGGTTTGAAGTCCTTGCCCATGCAAAAATTATTTTTGTCTTGCATATATTTGTTTTTTTTAGCAATTTTTGTTTGCTGACCTGTGTTACCAGCATACAACACAATGGCACAGAAAGGCAAAAAATAAAAAAATAACCATACTGATTTCTTTCCTACTGCAGCTTCATCAGTGTGATAATAAAATAACCAAACAAGTCTGCATTAAATATCCATTTCAACCTTTCCTGTGATTAACATATTAAATAACCAGATACCCTCTCAAAGAGACATAACATCTCAAATTCATATATGCATAAAACAGGGGCAAATTGCCTAATAAAGTATTGGTGTTAATAAATCAACATATCATAATGTGTATATACTAACATAAATGCACATATACTCAAACACTTCTCCATGTCCAAAAAAAAAAAAAAAAACATGTCTGAATCATAATTCAAACAATTCAATCACAATTAAAGATTTCTGACTTTGATTTCTTCTCTAATATTGTTTAATTCTTGTACAGGATAACCAGGATTTGTGAAAGTATGCACCAGCTCTATAGGTGCTTTCCAAATGTGCCTATACCTCAGAAATTGAGACCTGTGAATATGTTTAACCATATGTCTGGGATGGTGACTAGAAGGAAGAGGAAGAGTGTCCTTGGCAAATGTTTCCTATATACAGATGTGGAAATTGAGCCATCTAAGAGTTTAGTTCCCTGTACCTACAAAAACACATAAATTACTTTGCTCTAGATGTAAAATAAATAGCATTATCATTATCGTTTAAATAATTTACAAAATCAGGATACTCTTATCACCTCTCCAGACTAACCAGCAATCATACAAATAGCTTTTACACATATTAATATATGGTAAATAAAAGAATATTCTGTTCATTATATATCCAGCATTACTCAAAATACCCAATAAAATATATATGCATGGGGGGGCAAAGGCTGCACCCATCACTGTGCTATAAAATTACAGATGACACATACGACTGAAATAGAAAGCATCGAACGTTGTTCAGAAACAACTATGTTAGTTCAACCAAAAAGTCATTATATTCAGAAGAATATAGGTCCACTAACACTCACCAGAATTTCAGTGCACCATGGTCCCTCTTGATGTGGAATACTGGTGCATAATGGCTGAATATCTACTGTGACCATTTACCAACCAGAGCCAATATGAATATCAAACATGAAGAAAGCAAATTAATTAGTATCCTTAATTCTAGCAGAAAAGTGGGGTAAGATAAGTCTCAAACAAACTTCCAAAAATGCAAAAAGGGGCTGATTTTCATAGATTACAAGATTCGTGACAAATGGCAGATAACATACATTCTTTCCCTTGAGAATTTGCAACTTTCCTCAAGGCAGCATTAAGTCCTTTTGGTTCATACTTTGCATATCTCTCTCTTTCTGGGACACAGCACGTAAGCCAATACAGTTCACGTCTGTTCAGACTCTTTCTTTTTCTCTGTCTTTCTCTCTCTTATTGCATACCATCCACACACACACACACACGAACATACATATGTTCAGACTGTTTTCTTATTCTCTCTTTCTCTATCATTACACACAAACACAAGTCTCTCTCACACACACAGACACACACACACACTCTCTTTTTTCTTCCAAACTCACTGAGGTAGACACATAGTCTACAGAATTATGATGTTTCTAGTCAGATATATTGTCAGCTGAATACATTTATCAAGATGTGATGTCTCCTCAGACAGGACCTCATTCTACTGGTGGACAAAAACTCGCAATAACGAAGAACTACAGGGATCTTCTTTCCTTGCTTATTTTGCTTTTATCTTTCTATCACTCTGCTGAAATCTGAACAAAACTTTACTGAGTCCAAATGAACTCTGTCTTATCTCAGACACACCTAGTTACATACCACTCAGCTGTACAGATTTATGCAGAATATCCAGATTTTATTCTAACATTTCTGGTCAGTTTTTCATAAAACTGTGGTTTTCTGTCATATTAGTAGCAAATCATTAAAGACTGAAGTTAGAAAATGATGACAGACATTTGACTTTCAGACTCCATACCCTTCAGAAAATTCATGCTAATGCAAAACCTGTCACTCTATCAACTTTCTAAGTGTGTAACAGCACTATTTAAACATTGTCCCTATTTCTGGGCCTTTGTTCCACTTTTATTTATGGCTTTGTCCAGATTTCTTGCTGTAAGAGGTTGAGAGGTATGCCTAGTTATAATAGTTTGCTTGATATCTCCACCAGGCCCTGAGGTAGCATATCAACTACAAAATGAGTCCATCTTTAAGTACTTCTGCAGGAAATGCCTACTTCAGCTTGCAGAAAACCTATGCAAAATTCCTAACAATCCTTTGTAAATAAATCCAGCTGAGAGGGCAGCTACATCTGCCATTAATTTTTACTAGAAACTAAACAAATACATAAAAAAATTGTACCAGTCTTCCCTAAATAGTACAGTAAACTCAGAAATAAAAGTCTCTGATGGAACTTCCATATTCTTCACAAAAGCAGAGAATAATAAACAATTGCATGAAATCCTCAGTCTCTTAGCTGAAATACAAGTAGGAAATGCGATGTCAAAATTTTCAAACAGAGTACAAACTTAAGGTCACTGCTGATACTATAGAAATCTAACAATATTTATTCCAGTATTAGAAAACTAAGAAATAATGACCAACAATGTACTAAGCTCTTCCATAATAATATCACATGTTCTTATCCAAAGGCTATAACCAGTATATTGGCTGACATATTTAGTGATAACATTATCCAGCATACCCCCCATTTTTACCAACACCATCCCTAAAAATTATTTTTTTCATGAAGTCACCATGGAACAAGTATTGAAATCACTGCTAAAGATTAAAAATAATTCCTCAGAATGACCACTAGGCTGTATTCTTATCATTGCCAAGTACGCACTATCCAAGCTTGTACTTAAATTGGTCAACCTCAGCCTGTCCACAAGGTTTACAATGGATGCCTGGAACACAGCCAATGTGACACCTCTCTGAAAGGGTGGCCCATCTGCAGACACAGGTAATTATGAGACATTTAGCCTCACTAGTGTTATGTGTAAAGTCATTAAATATATCATACCAGAACTAATTTACATAGTCAGCTTGATTAATCTTGACACCACTCAGTTTTGTTTGTAAAGAACAGGTCTTGTCTCCTGAACCGTGCAAACTTATTTGAAAAAAGTTACAACAGTAGAAAACAGTGATCACTCTGCCTGCTGCTTACCTTGACCTGGTCAAGTTTTTTGACACTGTTCCCCATTCTGACGTTACTAAAATTTTAGAACTATTTAATGTAAAGCACTATGCTGACCTCTGGATTGCAAACTGAATATCTAGCATATCCCAGTTTGTAAAATTTGCTAGTACCTTCTCTAAATGTAAAAGTTTACCTAGTAGGGAACTACATGCATCAGTGCTTGGCCCTCTCCTGTTTGTCATTTTTTTGCAACCACACAAGAAGTTTGATTTGTTGATGACAGCAAGTTGAACAGTGTTATCTACTCATCCTCTAATACCAAACTGCTCCAACAAGGACTAAGATATGCACATACCTGGCACGCTGAAGACAGTGTGAAGACAATGCCCCAATCTCATATGCTATAAATGGTACTCCTCTTCAGATGCATATGGTTGTTAGACACCTATGCATTATATGCAGACTACTGTCTCACATTGTCATCATATTTCCACCATAGTCAGCAAGTCATTCCATCTGTCCAGTTAATTTTCAAGGCAATATTGTTTTGATCCAAAGAAGTTATCTTACCTCTGTATTATTCCCTTATTAGACCAATTGTCAAACACAATTACCTTTTTGGTATATGCAAGTCAAAGCATATCACTCAACTGAAAAGGTCCCCATGATTTTTAATTGATAAACTGAAAGGCTTTAAACACTCCAACTATCTTAACAGATTAGCACAATGCTCCTTATGCTTAATATCCTAATGGCTGCTCAGAGATGACCCATGTCTTATTTTTTGAGCCATGAAAGTACCAGCCTTATCTGACCTCCTATTACTTTATAAAACCAGCAGATCCACAAACATCCGTACTAAGAATCTATTGTATATAATAAATCTACACCAACAAATAAACAAGATTTGTTTATTCCCAAGGATATTAAGCTGTCTGTCTTCTCATTAACTACACACATATAGCTGATTAATAGGCATATCAGAGAAGGTTGATTTATTCACTATAGAAAGTGGTGTTGCCAGTTCCCTGCTGAAAATTGGCCTTATCTACTGTGGCCAATTCCTATACACCAATAATTACATCAAATAACATGGCAGCAGTTCAAGAGTTGATGGTCCACATTCAGTTATCTCATTATGTTGACCACAAACTAATCCTTATTATTTTTCAGCATAGATTTTATAAACACAACTCAGCCAGTTGTCTTCTATAGGTCAATGAATTTGTCTAAGATATTCAAAGTAACAGTCATACTGATCTTATTTCCTGAAGTGAAAATAATACCATCAAATAAACTTCTGGTGCCTTATTCAAAGAGCACATAAAATGACATGATCTCTGCTATCGCTACAAATTTGTACTCATTCTTGGATGAGTAACATAAAGTCCTAGGCCCTTTCTCTACTGATATTAAAGAATTCCCTAGCAGGTCTATAACTTCTTCAGCTTATCAGAGATCCAAAATTATTTAATCCTATCTTCAACCAACTGTCACATCTAGTGCTCTTAATTACAAGTAAAATACATAACATTGTATGTATAACTATCAACCCTGCACTTTTTTAGTAACCTTTATCCCATTGTCATCAGCATACATAACCTGTAAATTAATTTCACAGCCAAACTAAACACATTAAGGTACAAATCATAAAAAAAAAAACTAAAATGCACCTGTGCCCATTATATTGTTCCCCAATGCACTCCTCTCAAGATGCAAACAGTGCAACAGAACACCCTATAGACATCATCCTTAAGATACAAAACACAGATTTCTACCTAATCAGAAGACCTTTCCAACTAACAAAACAAACAAAAAAAAAGAACAGAATTTCTCACCATAGAGCTCAAACCCTCAGGGAACTATTTGATGAGGCATGGCCAAAATGGAAACAAAGCCTACATCCATCCACCAGAACCCAAATCAGTATCCATCACAACATTACTAAACAAACTGTTAGATGACATAACTTCAAATGTTATACCACTAAGTTGACACCACTCCTAAACTCACAAAAGCAATTTTGATGTGGTCAACCTCTTAATAGGTCACAACACACTCAACAACATCCCCATAAAGACATAATCTACTGCCAACAGGGCAATTTATCTGACTTCCTCTTAGAAGTGTCTAATCTACCATCACCACCTGCCAGCCTCTCCCCCCTACTCACTCCCTGTTGAATACCTTCTACCCTTCTTCTTCAGTCAAAACCAAAGACAATTAGAAACACACTACTTGACTATCCCACTAGTTCAGATAATTTCTGCTTCTTGATTATTCTACAGCTTCATAGAATATATAACTAACCCACAATGTCACATTTACGATCTCTGGGTTATTTTCAAGCACCATGCTCACCATTTGGAAATCAGCTCTAGACTCACCTGTTCTCAGATATCCAAAACTCACTCCAGCAGCTTACATTTACCCTGTTTCTATTTTACCAAACATTGGGAAAATTCTTGAACAGGATTCTTGCCAATCAGAAGTATCAAGATTGCACTTTGAACAATTACAGATGACATTCTACAAAACACTCATGGGAAAACCTTACTGGATACTTTTTCACTTGCCCTCACTTGAGACTTTGACTTTGTCCATCACATCACAGTGTTCTTCCATCTTGCTGACATAGTCATCAGCACACAGATCAGTGCCTGAGTCAAGGACTTTCTCACCAATAGATCTTTACAATTAAAGGGGTTGTATTCTTCTCAGCAGTTGCAGCTATACAATATGATGTTTCCCTAACTATCACAAATTGTGCCCTTAATTTTTATTTATCTTTATTAATAGAGTTTCATTGGCCCTACCTGATCTTCCACTGATAGTATATACAGATGACATAGTCATCTACAGATCTAGTCCAGACACAACATCACTCAGACCCTACTGCAAAATGATCTCGGAACTCTGAATAACTTTCTTGACCCCAGGAAACATTGAATTAACTCCAGAAAAATTAAATCCAGCATTTTTAGGATCCAGAGAACTTCTTCCACTCTGAAACTTAAAGACACCTCTATCCAAAACAAAGCAATTGCAACTATTTTCAGATACCTAGGAATATGGCTAGATCAAACTTGATCAGGTCAAAAGTCAACTATCTGTTCCTTTGGTCCAAGATGTTCTATAACTTCCCATCACTACCTGCCAGGTTAACTATTAGCAAGGGCATACAGTTCACCTAGCCTGAATATGACTTACTGTTTTTTGCAACAGACTCCATCAAGCATCACTGCCTTCGAATGCATCTCTTGCAATATCTGCCATGTCATTGCCAACTCCCCCATAAAAGAACAACACTGTTTATCCCTTTAGAAAGCTAGCTTGCTGTACATAAACAAAAAGTCAATCTTTTATTAGGCTCACTTTTGTTTAAACTCTATAAACAAGAAACTGCTACTCCCCTCACTGCCAAACTCATTCCCAGCAGCCCCTGTTATAACTGTAGAAGACAATTATAGTATGGGCCAATATTCCAAACTTTTAGAACAAAACTCCACTGTACAGGCCACAGTTTCAGTATTCTAACCACAAACAATGGCATTGTCTCCTTCTGATCCTTAAGGTACAGTCCACCTATATTCAATTCAGTCTGCAATTCAAAGGCCTTATCTTTAAACAACGCAAATCCAGTTGCCACATCTCTGGACATGTTACTAAATTCCAGCTCTTAAAGCCTCTGTGCTACAATCTCTTTGCGCTGTCACCTAAACACTACTTGTATTTTTATGCTTCTTTTAACACCAAATTCTTCTGCTCAAACTATAGTCTCCTCATATATTTAGACCTCTATTCTCTTTCTATGTAATCAAAATACTATTGCATTCTGTTTGTTTGTTTTTAATTTTGCATGTATCTACATTTTCCAGATTGCTTATTAATCTATATATATCTTTTCTGCAGAGCAACCTGTCACATTCATCCTATGTATTTATGCCTGAAAATATTTTGACTTCTTTGTACCATACTATGCATTTTCCTTTGTACTCTGTTATCCTGGTTGGGCCTGAAAGTGGACAACTTGATCACTCCTTTACTTCCCTAAAAATAAATAAATAAAAATATGATTCTCCCAGCCATCTAAAGTATTGTAAATATAGACTTAGATGGAAGGCTCTATACCTTTTTGAATTTCTCAGAATGGTTTACATCACATATCAGATTTAGACCATTATTCACTATGTATGCATATTCTATACCTTCACACTCTGTAGATCTGACTATAATCCCATATGATGATGATACAAGATTGCTATCTAAAAATTGGTGTCTCATCATTGCCAAGTTTATGTTTCAGAAATAATTCTGTACAGTGGAGCTGTGAATAAAAACATACTCCTCTTTTGTAGCTATTACAGAAAAACTTGACCAGCTATCCTGGCCATTTCCACTAAAAATGTTTCAAACAATGTTTTCAGATATCATAAGATACTTGATGGTTATTTTTGTCACTTCTCTAATCCTTAAAAATGAAAATTAATACCACAGTTCAGTTGTCTGCACTCTTAATTATCTTTTGACCAAATCCAGGAGCCAATTTTTCTCACCTCTTTTTTCCAAATTGTTCTATGGCCCATTTGCACTAATGGGTCTCTCTACCAGCGACATCTCCAATTTACAGACCATATATATGAAATGTGTCAGATATGTACTAATGGACCCAGCTAATATTCACTACTGTAAGTTGTACATGAAGGTAAACTTGTATCTTTCTAACCTGATTTCATCCTTCAATCTCATCTCCTCATCACTCATTTTTATTTGGTACTCTTGTCTTGGGCAACTTTGGGACCAAATGAGCAAAGCAAAACCTATTAGGTTCAAATGTTTATGGTTCATAGGTACATAGGTAGGTACTAGGCTATCGGCCCAAGGGCCTAAGTAAGCCTAGCCAACAAAGTTTCCTGGCTTACGGCATCCAAGAAAGTTAATGTCCTGTGCCCTGTCAAGCAGAGCCAAAGAAGTGATCCCTGGGGTGTATTTCCTATTTCCCATCCACTCATCAAGATTTTTCTTGAAGAGTGACAATGAGGAACTTTGCTTGACATAGATGGGTAGCTTGTTCCAGAATATAGGAAGTATCTGTGATAGGAATCTATCCCTCCAGCATGTCCTGTTTATTTTGGTGACAAGGTTTAGGTCCCAAGAGCATGTAGCCTGGAGGGATTGGAATTTCTTAAGGTGTAGCATTTCCAACAGCTCGGGGTTTAACATAGCTTTATATGTTAGGCAGAGATCTCCTCAGAATAGGTGACATGCTACGGAGTAAAGCTAGAGTTTTTTAAGACGGTCAGTGTAGGGCATCTGTTTGAGGCCAGTAACCCTCTTTGTGAGGTACTTTTGTCACCTTTCCAGCTGCTGCAGATGTCTTGTGAGGTACATTCCAAAAGGGATGTTGTACTCTATAATGGGTCTAATGAGTGCCAAGTAGAGGGGAACAATGACCTCTTTTTCCTGGATGAGAACCGTTTTGTGATGAGGTGTGCCACATAGAAGGATTTCCTGACTACTGTGGCAATGTGATTATCAAAGGAGAGACTACTGTCCACCTGGGTCCCAAGGTCTCTTATCACACATTTGGCGTTACATAGACTGCCATTTATGTGGTAGTTCATGGGTACAGAGTTTTTACCAAAGGGGATGACAATGCACTTTTTGGCATTGAGCTTGAGGCCATGCCTCTGACACCAGGCATCTGTCTCAGTGAGGCCCTTCTGTAGGATGTCCACATTATTTGGGGACTCAACTATGGCTCCTAGTTTGCAATCATCTGTGAACTTCATTAGCCAGAGGCCTTCTGTGTTAGCCTGTACTTCAGAGAAGTAGATACCAAACAGGAGAGGCCCCAGGACTGAACCTTGTGGTACTCCATTTGTCATTGGCTCGAAGTCAGATTTGGAGTGTGCAACTCTTACAGTGTGGGTTCTGTCAGTGAGCCAGTTGGCAATCCATCTTGTGATGTAGGGATTTATACCTAGTTTAGTGAGTTTAGTTATAATTCCAGAATGGGCGATGGTGCTGAAAGCCTTGGCAAGGTCAAGATAGGCTGTGTGAACCATCTTACCCTCGTCTTCAGCTTTGGCGACTGCCTCAAAGAAGTCAATCAGGTTCAGAAGGCATGATCTGCCTTTCACAAACCCAAACTGGGTAGGGCCAAGAGTTTGGAGGCTACCATTGTCTTTATTTATTAGTTTCATGATGATACATTCCATGGCCTTGCAGTCCAGGTTTGTCAGGCTAATAGGGCAATAGTTCCCAGGATCAGTGGTGGCTCCCCCTTCGTGGAGTGGGATAACTGTTGCTGGGTGCCATTCAGTGGGCACAAAGCCTGATTTGAGACTATGATTGAACATGGTGCTTATGTGGGAAGCCAGTTCAGTCTGAAGTTTGTGTAAAACACAGCCTGGGATGTTGTCCGGTCCCATGAGTGCTGTGTTTTTGGTTTTAGAGAGTGCAGCTTTTACCTGCATATATGTAATTCAGGGACTCTGCATTCTTCCTGTATAGATATGGGCCCTTTAGGAGGTAAGGGGGGGGGGTAAAGTTAGCACTCAACCTATCTGCCAGGATGTTGGCAATATCAGTTGGTTCTGTAATATTCATGCCGTTGTAGTGTAACTCAGAGCAGATCTGGGTGCTGCCATTGAGATTCTTGACATAGCTATAGAATGCTTTGAGGTTGCCCTTAGAATCAGTGGTGATTTGTTTTTCATAGTTAGCCTTGGAGTATCTTATAAGGGATCTCAGCTTCTTACTGAGGCTGACCAAGGAGCTCTTCCACTCATGGGATTTTACTCTCTTTTGCAACAGTTTCTTCCTTCTGTTGTAGAGTTTGTTTATGGCAGGGGACCACCAGATTGGCTTCCTTTTTTTGGAGGATATCATCTTGGTTCTTTTTGGGATAGCACAATCCGTGCACTCATGTAAGTGCTTACAGAGTGCATTTGTGTAGGATTCAGCAGTCGTAACTGTATTGTTCATCTGCATGGGTGTCATGAAGTTGGCTTTGGAGAACTTTTTTACAGTGGTTTCCTTAATGGTGGGTGGGGGCAGGATGCAGATATCTAGGGTGATTAGCTTAAGGTCAGATCTGACCAACGAGGAGTTGATTTCAGGTGTAGAACACCGGTCAGTCATGTTGGTAATGACTAGGTCTAGGATATTGTTGTCCCTGGTGGGGGTGTGGATAAGTTGATCCAGGGCATTGGAATTTATGAATTCCAGAAAGCGTTGAGCAAAGGAGTTGGTACATGAGTAGTTTTCCCAGTTAATGGTGGGGTAGTTGAAATCACCCATTATTAGGGTGTTTGAACCCTAATATATTTCAGTATATAAAAAAAGGAGTGGGAATCCTGGGGCATGGTGGGGGCATCTGTAGCAAGCTACAACTTGGATTGCAGTTTTGCCCAGAGTTAGTTGCATTTGGATAACCTCGGATGCATTATGTTGCGCAACTAGCCTAGAGGTGTGGATATCCTTAATGAATATGGACACACCTCCACCTTTGGTGTTTTCGTCCAGGTTAAATGGCCAAAAAGTGTGGTATGAGTTATGGCCTGGTAATGCAGGGTTGATCTGTAGAGCCTTGAACCAAGTCTCAGTCACTGCACATATATTGATGTTCTCCATTTTAAAGAGTGCATCGAGTGAGTGCATTTTGAGATTTAGACTTCTAGCATTGAGTAGCATTACCCTCAGTTTTAGCTTGTCTGTTCCTTTTACAGTGGTGAATTTGTCATTTGAACCTTGCCTAAAAAAGGCACTATAGGGGCGGCAATAGCCTTAGCCACTATCCAGAATCCCAAAGGTGAAAGGTGCAGGCCATCTCTGGCAAAGCATAGTGGTCTGTCAACCAAGTCATACCAGGCAGACAGATACTGGATCTCCTTAGAATGACACCAGAAAATTAGCCAATTGTTGAAGTCAATCATTTTGTCCTTGTACTACAGTATCATTCTGGGCAATGGCAGGATGCTACTCAGGGCTAGGGTCATACCTACCTGGGCTGCAAGATTGGAGAGCTCTTCCATGTCTCTTTTCATGTAGTCCAGGGAGGTACATCTCAGGTCATTCACACCAACATGGGCAATGACAGAGTCAAATTTGTACTTGTTGTGGAGTGACCTGAGTGCATGGGTTATTTGGCAGATCCTGGCATCCTACAGGCATCTGACAGTAACCTTCTCCTTGTTTAGCCTGGTGAGTGGGACATCAGTGTACCTGACTATAGAGTCACCTATGACTAATGTGTTGGGTATGTTGGTTTGCCTTATGGGCTGTGGTTTATTGGCACATTGAGTCGGTGGGCTATGTGTCATTTGGGTTGTATTGGGGGGGGTGGAGGTTGCTCGCGTTTCTGCTTTGGAGGTCTCTGTTGCTTGAGCAGATTATTATTGAGAGCCTCTGCGAATGTTTTTGTGTTTCTATGTGTGGAATTTAGTGGTGTAGGTTTAGTGGTTCTATGTGATGAGTGTGGTGTGGTGCAAGTGTTTACCTTCTCCTCTTGACTGTCAGGTTCAGTCTTGGTTGGAGAGAGCTTTACCTCCAGTTTGTCTAGATAAGTGCAGCTCTCACAGGTTCTGGTGTTGGGTGGTAGGAGGAGACGGTTGTCTGTGTACATGAGGCAATTGGTCTATTGTCACATGACATGGGTAACACCTGTCATAAGCTTTCTATTAACATCAGAGGTTGCAGTGTAAAAACAATGGGGAGGGGGAGTTCAAAGTTTTAGATTCAGTAAACCTTGCATAGTGGCACGCACTCATGCGCAAAAATGGAAACTTGCATGACATTCAAATTACAGCATAAGGAGCTAAATTGTATGCTAGTGAAGCAAATCAACATGCTAGAACAATTCAATAAGCTGTAAAATAACCGTGTAGAGTCCATGCCCGTGTTGGCCACATATTCAAAAGTTTTCTGAATATAGCCATGCAAAGGAGTCTACACAGAAGCAAAAACAAGTAAATGTCCGTACAATTGCACAGAATTGCCCTAAAATGTAACCACACACATATTAAACATTATCAGACATGTTGAATGCTAGACAATTATATTAACAATAGCAACGATTCCTTATTAAATACCATGATATAAATGTGGTTTTGTACCCTTACCAACAAAATAACAACGTACTCATAACTAATGTAGACAGCTAAAAGTGTAAACCCCATGAAATACAGAATCCAAAACCTGCATTCCCTTGTGCAGATATATTCCTCAGTAATACCCTTCCTTGACTATACAACATTGGCATCCCTTTCAGTTTCCCTGCCTACACATTTACCAACCATGTAGATTCAGGGATGTCAGCATGGTGATAATACAAATGAGGCCAAAACTCCCCAAAATTTGTAACTGTGTAGGGATGTTCACTTTGTGTAGGCCTTTCCACAGTTTTCATGTTGAATACATGGCAACAGTGAATGATGACATCGGGGGGGGGGGGTGTCAGGTTACACTTCCATATGTGCACATGTCTGTGAAATGTAAAAGAGCATTCAAGCAGTGCACAATTCACAAGTTCTGTGTCATCCTCTTTATTGTTTAATAAAATGTATCATATCTGCCCACATTGTTAAAATTTATTTTTTTAATTTTCCTCTTTGCATGATATGCCACTTAGAGCAACCATTAGAAATGCTGCAATGAATGGCAGGTTTCTTGGTGCTTGTCACATAACTATTTCTGTGGCAGCATGGGTATGTGTAAGGTTAGAGTTTTAAGAGTTTTCTCATACTTTATCATTATTATCTTTTATGTATATATTTTTATTGCTCTTCGTTTTAAGAGTTTTCTCACAGTTCTTTATCTTAACATATACTTCCTTGTATGTAAACTTGGTATGTGCACTATTTGTGTATATATACATTTTAAAATACTTATTTTAATTTTTGCTGTTGTGTGTTGTCAAGGAAGTGACATCACGTTGCCTGGAACAGGCTTTTAAATTTGTGAGCCTTTGGCGCTTTTCTGGTTCTTTGCTTTGTCTGATGAAGCTTCTGCTTTAGCAGAGGCGAAAACGTTTGCTAAAATAAAGTGCATTTACTTTGATTTAAATTGGTTGTCCACACCTCGTCAACGCCATTCTGCTTTACCAGTTGTTTTGTTTTTTTTGTGTTATTTCTATGAGTATGTCTTTTGGCGTGGTGACGAGTCCTAGGACACCAAATTTATTTGGGTCTGAAAACGCTCCTTCTCCGGATGACCCTATGAGTATCCAGGCACTTCTACTTTCACTTACACAACGGCTTGATGGTTTAAATTCGCGCCTGGAGAAAATGGAATCTAATGAAGCGCTAAGGCTACGGAGTTCTAATTCGAGCCAACAGGCTTTTAATAACTCTTCTTTGAGCGGAAACTCTGACGGCATCCCGCCAGGCCAACCTCATCGCCTGCATACTACGGCTGGTAGTACTAATGTTGAACACTCGCTTCCTGATGTGAGATGTGGTGTGCGAACAGCATTTGATGAACAAAATAACGCTGGCCATCTTTTGGATATGGTGCCCGGTTCTACTGGGCCTAATGTGGATCGCAATGCCTCAAACAATAATTCTGGGCTTATTGGTGTGCCAACATTTTCAGAATGGGCTGGGAACCTTGATGCCTTCAATTTTGGCCCCCTTGCTCCATCGGGCCCACTGGCTTCAGGATTTGACACTACAGGTAACTTCATTGACAATATTACTGAGAAACTCAAATCTCTTGATTATAAAATGTTACAGATAAAGAAACTGCAACTGGAGGTTTCCTATTTTAAACAATGCTTACAGGAAAAAATTGTCCCTAAGGGGCTGAGGAATTCCTTTGCTCCGACTGGGTTATTTCAGGATTCTATGTTTATTGACGATCTGACGACACTCTTCAACAAACAAGGGTTGGAACTGTTGGAATTAATGGTGAAACATTATTCCAACCATATTGGTGTTTTGTTGACTGAAACTAGTGAGCTTGATGAAATGATTAAGTCTGATACTAATTTTTTACGGTACAAATATGACTATAACCGCATCTTCCAGAGTATTGATGCTTTGCTGGTTAAACTTAAATCTAATAAAATAAAAAAACTTTCTAGGGACAGACAAGCTTATGCAAGCTGTCTTGTTTACCCTAATCTTCATAAAAATAAAAATAACAGCTTGGCAGTTAATCAGAATCAAGGTGACAACTGTAGAGACGCGACAGCTACTGAAGCTGACTTGGATCATGGTGATCACTCTTATGATGACAGAGGGGAAGGTCCTTCATCTCAGGAACCAAGGAGGAGTAGCAGAATCAAAGCTAATTATGAAAATAATGAAAATCGTCCTAACTATAGGGCCCAACAGAAGCCTTTTTTAGGACGCAGGAACAACCGTCAGCAATATTACAAGAACAGGAACAAATAGAGACAGTCAGTGGTCACACTGGTGATATTCTACTTGATTCTCCTAAGCCTGTTATTTTGACTAATATTAAAGGAGATTTCAAGGTTTATAATTTTTCTAATATTACCATTGATAGTGACTTGATTGAACTTTTGGCCTATGGCCTTTCTTTTATCCCTGATCAGAAGTTATTTCTTCCTAAAATGTTGATTTACTTAAAATGCTTTGTCCATAGTCTAAACCTTAAGTTTTTTTTCAACAATGAAATATCAAGTGAAGGTTCCACATTGAAATTGTTGAGTACCTTTAACCCTCCTCTGCACCCCATTTTGCATATTTTTGAGAGCACTTGTGAACTTGATTTTAGACAACTCTTTGAATTTGTTAAATGGTTTGATAATCAGAGTAACATCACTTTTGACCAAAGGATGGCTCTAAAAAGTCTACGTAGCCTTTTGATTAGGGTAATTAAACCCGACAAGGGTGGGGGCCTGGTCATTTTTGACAAAGCCGATTATACCAATAGGATGTTATCTGTCCTGAACTCTCCCGCCTATGAAATTTCATCTTTGAATGAGATGACAGGACAATATAACAGGATCAAGGGGTACTTCAGGGATTCGTTTATTGAAGGTAAGATTGATATTGATACCTTCAATTTTATTAACATCTCATTCCCTAGAGTCCCAGTTATGTTTGGGATCCCCAAAATTCATAAAAACCTGTCTAATCCACCAATGCGTGCTTTAGTAGATGGGAGATGTTCTATTACCCACCCTTGTGCTAGAGTATTAGACAGCATCATCTCTAAATACCTTAGGTCCATACCCCAAATTTGTAAGGACTCTTGGTCTTTTTTGAATTCCATAAATGAAATTCAATTTGACCCGTCCTTCAATTTTTTAACCATCGACGTTGTCGACCTTTACACCTCTATACCACACCAAGAGGCGGTCGAATGGGTTGAGTTAATGCTCACTAGCCTTCATGCTGCTAAGGATGATATAGCTGTTGTTACTCTTCTACTGGACATTATTTTGTCCTCAAACTTTTTCATTTTTGATAATTGTTACTATCTTCAGAAAAGAGGGATCGCTATGGGATCCCCCTGTGGGGGTAGCGTTGCAAACCTGTTTGTCGCCTACTGGGAGAAAACATTTCTTTTAAATAATCCCAGGTTTAAAAATATCATCAAATTTTACACACGCTTCTTATACGATGTGTTTCTTCTTATTCAAGGGGGAGAAGAAGTTGTAGTGGACCTGATTGATTACATGAACGAAACCACTACATTTCTAAAATTTACCTACCATTTCTCAACCAGCGAAATTGACTATCTTGATGTGAAGTTAGTTAAAGATTTTAGTCACAACCGGTTTCAGTCTTGCATTTTTAGGAAACCAACTTATTGTAATGCTTTTTTGCATTTTTCTAGCAATCATCCATGGAAACAAAAGAGGTCGATTGTTAAAGGGCAGTTGGTTAGAGCAGTTCGGATGTGCAGTACAGCTGCGGCCTTTGAACAAGAATGCTCTAACTTGAAAGAAATGTTTCTCAATAGGGGATACCCTGATGATTTAGTGGATAGTTTAATTGAAGAAGTCTCCTCAAAAAGGGACAATGGGTTTTACCAACCTCTTCTTCAAAACAGTGAACATGATATTGTAGAAATGATTGAGCCTTTATCTGGATCTTCTTCATTAGAACTTTGTTCTAATGGCCCTATGCCTGCTGGTATCTCGCCTGCTTGCCATTTGGTTAGTCGGGATTTTAAGACCAGTTTGGTTATTACACATAACAGATTTGTAGGAGACATGTGCTCTATTGTTAGGAAGAACTGGCACTTTATTCAAAATAGTGCTACTTTATCAAATACATTGGGCACACACCCCTCTTTTGTGTTTAAGAGGGGTAGTAATTTAAAGGAGCTCCTACAGATGGGTGGACTTTCTCATTCTCTTTCTAGATACACTGGTACAGCTATTTGTGGGGCCTGTAATTGGTGCAAACTCTTGAAAGTTGGGGGCTCATTCATCATTAGGGACAAGAAATACATTATTAAACACAAGATAAACTGTAACACGAAATCAGTTGTTTACGTCGCCTTTTGTGACTGTTGCCCAGCGTTTTATGTTGGCAAGACGACCGTAGATTAAGGGACCGTATCTACCAACATAATTACACTATAAAAAATAAGAAAGGTGATAACGCCCTTTTGAAACACATCTTAAATCATATAGGGCACAGTTTTCACTTTATGGGCATAGACCATGCTAAAATGGGTATTAGAGGGGGCCCTCAGTCCCTTTTTCTTGAAACAAGAGAATTGGAGTGGCAAATCCTATTGGATGCATTTTCTGTCCCTGGGCTGAACGAGGGTTGTAACATTTCTGCTATCTTAAAATATAGAAGTTATTTAAGGTAGCGAATGAGGTGAATTGGCTATTTAATAGTCAACACTTTTTATAAGTGTAGTTTTTGTAATAAAACAGACACCTGTCCTGCTTTTAATAGGGACCTATTGTCTTTTATGCCCTGGTTCTGTTTGTTTTAAGAGTTTTCTCATACTTTATCATTATTATCTTTTATGTATATATTTTTATTGCTCTTCGTTTTAAGAGTTTTCTCACAGTTCTTTAACTTAACATATACTTCCTTGTATGTAAACTTGGTATGTGCACTATTTGTGTATATATACATTTTAAAATACTTATTTTAATTTTTGCTGTTGTGTGTTGTCAAGGAAGTGACATCACGTTGCCTGGAACAGGCTTTTAAATTTGTGAGCCTTTGGCGCTTTTCTGGTTCTTTGCTTTGTCTGATGAAGCTTCTGCTTTAGCAGAGGCGAAAACGTTTGCTAAAATAAAGTGCGTTTACTTTGATTTAAATTGGTTGTCCACATCTCATCAACGCCATTCTGCTTTACCAGTTGTAAGGTTAGAGTATAGAAGGTCCTGGGATCTACTACAGGGTCTGCAATCTTCCCTCTACTTTTTTAATCTGCATGTTTGCACAATATCACAGGCATGGACAAAAGTAATAAGATCCTCTGTGTTCACTTTATTTCAATGTCAGTGCATGCAGCAGTGTGTAGTTTCACATCATGCACTAATGGGCATCAACGGAGTTCATATATTCAGTAAAGGAGCAAATGTTTTTCATAGGTGCTAATTAAAGCATAAGCAGGTGATTTTCAGTACAGTGGAACTATTCAACAAGCTAAAAACTATCTATGTAGCCAACATTCTGTTTTTTCCTGCATAATTCAATACAATGGGAATAGACACAATGAAATTCTAGCCCTGAAATAAAATTGTCTTAGCTGCTGCATTTGTAAGGTGAGCCCTGAATCTAAAATCTATTCTTTAATAATATTATGGCGTATCTTTGTATGTCTTAGTTTGGTGCAGTGATGAAGTACATAGTGGTGGATTTATACATAAAATACCTTAAGATGTGACAGCAGACACTTATTTTCCTTATATGTGTCCATTACTAAGGTTTTCTTTCTTATTCCTCTGGTTTTTCATTGCACTTTTTACATGATGAACCACATAGCACAAACAGTAGAAACGAGTAATGGCTGTGTTCATCTGCTTTGCGCAAAGTGCGGCAGGCCACCTACAAAGCAAAGAGCCAAAAATATTAACTGAATACATTCAATTAATGCCCTTGGCCATCATGAAAACCTGGCATGGAGTACAGATGGTACTGTGTTCAAGTACAGAGTGTGTAACCTTTCTTTTATTGCTGTAACATTGCAATTTACAGCAATGAAGGACAACATAGACAACTGTTTCCTCAACATTCTTGTGGCAACAGATGTAAGTGTAGGGCTGCCATGCACATGGTTCTGGGTTTCAATACACTGTATTCCATACAGTATTATTTTTACTGATGTTAGCATTACAGCTAATGTTTGTGCACTGCTTACCCGTGAGCAAACAGGAGTAACTTGCATGTGTGTACACTTTGTTAACCATCGCACAAATCCACTGCTCACTGCACTCTGAACTATATATATGATACTTTCTTATTGGTGTTTATTGTTCATTTCCTTTGTATGATATAGAACTGCAGGTGGAAACATTGCAAATTCAGGGCACATTGCAAGTATACATCATATATTCACAATGCATACATGCATTACCCCCGTCCCAAGTAGTACAATCCTGGGGGCTCAGTATTTTTTACACACATATATTAACCACACTACAAAGTGTAATATATATTGCTATGTGCTCCCTCATGGACATGACTTTTATTCTCTGATTTCAGGGCTTTCATATTCTGAAACAATGAATTTACATTTTGAGTAAAATATTTGTATAGAACTTTAATCTTCAAAACATATGCTACATATGTATTTATATTTTAAGATAAAGCACTTTTCAGGATAAGGAATATAAATGGTTAGTTTTATTACTTTGCTATATTTAAAGTGACTATCTTAATATATTTTATTTAATCAAACTTATAAATGTATTTATAAATGTTAAACCAATAATTCCTGTAAGAGGATGTCATTAAATTATAAGCAATAGAATTGTTAACTTTAACATTATATAAGTTAATAATTTTATTTTATTTGTTCAACTTTGTTGAGTATGTACATTGCTGGGATAAATGAATGTTAGATCTAAGAAGTATGCTAATTAGAACTGTTAAAGTGCTGGTGATTTTGTTTGTTTTGTGTGTAGCACATTCATTTCACAGTCATTTATGAAGCAAGTAAAACTAAAAAAAAAAAGATTAAGAAAAAAAGAATGTTCCAATTGTGTCAGAAAGCTGGATTCTTGCTTGCCTTGCTTCCTGCCTTGAGCTGTTCTGAAGAAAATCTAGATCAAAATTGATCACTGATGTCTGTAAAAATAAAACGGAGCTTACTTTTTCTTTCTTCTTTTTTCAAGTATATATGTGAGAAATCTACTGAAAAATAACATATTTTGCTTTTCTTAAAAGTAATGGATTGGTAAAACAAATACTATGACAATGTTTTATATTGACATGTTGCTGATATAATTTGCTTACATTTTGCTGAACGTTTATAGCTTATGCTGCAGTGTTATTAACTCTAACTGTACATATTACTGGAAATAAGTATTTGGATGTTTATTACTGATTAGAACACTTTAAAAGAACTAAGAAAAGGAAACTTACAGAGGGCAGTAGCAGCTACTATATGCTGTGAGTTGTCATTATCACATGCTGTAATCAAATTCTAATATCAGGTTGTGAAGCTTAGATCAGAACAATAGTTCACAATGGCCAAAGCACACATTTAAATAAATAAATCAGGAATTCTTTTGTATATAGCAACAATAGCTTGTAATCCTAGAATTAATAATAAGAATAAACTCTTTAAGAAAAATATGCATATGCAGAAGGAATTAAATACCTATTATGTAAGATTACTACAAGAGCAGTATCATTAAGTTAAGAAATATATACCCATACTGTAATCTCTAATGGACAACTGATGATTAAATAGCTCTTTGATGGGAGATTTTAGAAGTATAAGTTATATAGAATAAGGTAGAATATTAACAGGCAAATCAGACAGAAAAAATATATTTAAATAGCAAGCTGCTTATAAGAAAGATATGTATTACATATACCTGCATATGGCAGCTGTATGAATGTACAATATGTCATATAATTTATATAGAAAAACATATAAAAATTTGAAAATATCCTGAAAGCTGAAATTTAAGCCTTGGTTATGTAACCTTTAAAGCTTTTTTGCATTCCATATATTATTAGATTCACTAATATTACTGGAAAAAATCAGTTCATAACTCAGAGCTGAAATTTGAGTGTTATATTGCTGAATCAGTATATCTATTTTGATAGAAAGTAAAGTAGATTTTTCAATATATTTGAACCTAGAAAGGGAGAATGGGATTTGAATTAAGCACATTGTAACTTTTGAATACAATATAGATTGCAATTTTTTGACTCCATAGAAATAAAATACATTTTCTTTGACCTCAGTAATGTACATTTTTTGTTTATTGGTTTAATAAGCCAAATGATTTTAAATATTTTGATATTTAACATATTATTAGTGTTATACAATTTTGAGATATATACACTTATACTTTTAAAATTAATTCAGAACTTACTTATGTTAGAGCTATAAAATGTGTGTATATCTTTTAGAATGATGAATATATATGTGCATTGCTTTTCCTTTTTTATAATAGTTTAATATGATAAGATTACCTGCCACCAGTAAGTTTTCAGATATTTCTATCTCTTCAGACCCCGCACTGTTCTACTTATTTCTTTAGAGATTTGGTTATAATAATGTTGAATGAGTGAATTATTGGGGAATATTTAATTAATAATCTGTACTACTTTTGTATAAATTGGTATACAGTACACTACTTGTTGGATTATATAATATCTGTGATTAATAGAGGAAGATTATTAAACTTTTATGTTCTAATAGGAGGAAAAGTTTAAAATGTCAAAATATATAATTAAATTAATTGTGTCTGGTTATTTTTAACTTATATATATATATATAATACTATATAAATCATTGCTTAATCAGAGTAGCTTTTGGCTAGTTTTAATCAATTTTAGACAGACAGATAGTATAGTAGTTTGTCCATTCGATGGGGAAGCTAGAAACTTTGATATCCCTGGTAGGTTGTGTTTTATTAGTGATATATATGGTTGCAGTTGTTGCCTTGTTTTTGTTTTTATTTACGAGTTTTAGCAGTTTATTTTGTAGAAAGTAAGAATTCAAAAAATGTGGAATGTTAAGATAATGCTGGCATCACATCCAGACCTAAGGATGTTATAATTCCATTATACTCAGCCCTTATCAGACCAGTAATTGAGTACAATACTCCCTTTTTCATGTACCTCACCAGACACCTGCAACAATTGGCTAGACCACAGAGGTTTCTCACCACAAAATTAGAGGTTGTACAAAACAAGTTTTATGTAGAAAGACTGAAAGCCTTGTCACTGTATTCTGACTCCTACATGTTGCTAAGGGGACCTTTGCCTGGCTTACAGGGCAGTCTCTGACCCAGCCCTGATGGAAATGCTAAACATTTGTAAATCAAACTGTAGAAGGGTCACTTGTTCAAGGGATATTAACCTGGCCTATGACATGAACAGGTCATACTGGAGAGAGAGCTATATCTTACAGACTCTGCCACTTCTCTGGAACAAGCTTCCAATTCACACACAGCAGAGCACCTCCCTGACCCTTTTCAAATGCAACCTATATCAATGGATGGGTGATTGCAAATTCACTCCTGGGGTGACACACATGTCTGTTCTGGACAGAAGAAGTCAATATTACCTTCCATAGACCCTTACCTCTGTGAATGTCAATCACCTAACCACCAACAATTGGGTTAACTTTGGATAAATGACAAGGTGTGTAACGGCTCTAGGGCTGTTAGCCTAGTATACTTCCATGCACCTATGAACCTAAGGGGGGATGCATTACAATCTTTTATATATATATATATATATATATATATATATATATATATATATATATATACAAGTAAGTTAAAATAGTGGATAAATTTGTTATATTACCTTTAATCAAATCTTTTTAAATACACAGTATGGGTAGTTTTAATCTATTATCTGTTAATATAAATTGAATAAATAATTGCAACAGAAGGAACTCATTCATGAGATGTCTATAATTAAATAGTGAAGACAATAAATTCTTCCAATAGACTCTTTGATAGATAAAGATATACAATATTTAAATAACTTGGGTTATGAAATGTTATAATCTGTTTCTTTTAACAAAAAGATGAGATGAACTGCTATACTCTGAAGAAAATTTACTGTCATGCCTAAGGTCATGGAATCCATTAATGACCACAGAGGAATGTATATATTTGTAATAATTAAATATAATGGCAAACTCTGTACACTATCCATTTTTATTGGATCCCTGGCATAGGTGCAAGAGTGGCTAAAGATTAATTAAACTTATTACAAAATCTTTGGAAGAGTAGTTTAATTTTAGCAGGAGATTTTACTGTGTATCTAGTATAGAAGATACAAGTGAACAGAAGAAAGCTAAAATTCTGGTATCAGATAAAGCACTAAACAAACAGATTGATAATAATTATTTGATGTATTAGTAAAAGCAGAAGGTAAGTCGTTGTTCATCACTCATTATACTTATACACATGGGATGCAAGCTAGAATTGAAAGGATCTATGCTTATAAAGATTTACTTAACAAAATGAATTATTTTAAAACTATTCCCTGTCCTTTAACTCACCATAATGTACCTTACTAATGGATATAAGGAATTTTCAGATTATTTATATATCAGTATATATGATGACATTAAAAGAACTTTAGAGTTATGTTAAGGAACAGATCGTTTTTTATCTTTGAATGAAAATGGCCAGGTTAGTAAAGGCATACTATGAGACTCCTTAAAAATGCATATTAAAAACAGAATGGGAATATGAGCTAGTAATAAAATGAAACACTGGGATAAAGCGTCATTAGAAATGCAAGTTGAAGTATACAAAGTGAGATTTGAGCAACAAAGAAATTAGATAATACTGAAGTCATTAAAATAATGACAAAAATTCAACAGTTTTAATGCATAAAGTGGAGAAGGCTTTAGAAAAATAAAATAGCAGTTATGTGTTGACTTAAAAAAAATCTACATGGATTAGCTAATAGAAGAAAAATGTTAAGCAAAAAGGAACACATCAATATTATCCAAAATCCTCACACTAATAAGCTTACTTCAGACAATCCTTAATATTTTTAAAAAAATTCCATGAGGAGCTTAGTAAAGATAAAGATAATTTTATTTATGTATGTATGTATGTATGTCTGTATTTATTTAACATTTGTGTACCTGGAAAGTCTGACTGGATACAGGTCCTTTGTCAGTAGAGGCCTGGGGAGAAAAGCTCCATGAGTAACAGTAAATTTTAATGCACACATTATTATAATCAATAAAGTACAAAGTAAACAAAATGTAATATACATAAGAAAATACAAATATGTTACTTCTTGACAACAAAACCTAGGCTTTGAAAATAGCTAGTAACATTCATAAAATATGACTTATGCCAAGATATAAGGTTAAGACAGGTTGGTAGGAATAGAGGATTAAACACCAGAGAGAAGTTGTATATAATTGGGGTATACTGTGCTGTATCAGAGAATTCATGAGGGTTTAGTACAGGAACATAGCCACTAATTTTTTAGATAAGCTTTAAGTGATGGTTTAAAGTGGTTAGTGGATGAGATTGAGAGAATGGATTTAGGAAGGGAGTTCCATATATGAGATATATAGTTGGAAAATAAAGATTCTCCTGCAGTGATGATTATAAAATTGATAAGTATTTAAACATTTTTACTAATAAACATAATGACCGACATATTTCTTTGTTGAATAAGCTTGTTACCCTATTTGAAGTTTAAAATTTTTAAAAGAAAGGAAAAAATGGTAAAACTCCAGAGTTAGATGGTTTAAGTATGGAATTATATACTCTGCTCCTGTTAAATATTTTAGAATTCCTGAGTGGCATTTTCAGGATAATTCAGAGTGACAAAATAATTCCCTCCTCATGGAAATTTTATGTAATCTCACCTATACTTAAACAAGGAAAGGATAATAATTTAGTGTGCTCATATAGACCTATTTCTTGACTAAATCTAGACTATAAAATATTTACTTTCATTTTTCACTCCAAGAATAAGAGATATAATAGATTAATTAATAAAGATTAAGCAGGATTTAAAGTCAACAGATTATCATATGCTAATATAAAAAGGTAGTAATTATCTTAGATTTATATAGATAACCCCCTGATTGTAACAAATGGGGCGGTAGTTATCTATAGAAGGTTTCATATATTTAATTATACAGGACAAGATATTACCACAAAACACTTTTCCTTCCTTCAGAAAGGGTTAAAATCCACCCCTACTAGAAAATTCAATCTTGTGGACTCCTTATTAGAGGTAAATCCTTCATTAGAAAATTGAACCTGGCAGTATATTTTAGAGAGACTGAAGGGAATGAAACCAACAGTGTTGGTAAGAACAATGGGCTATCAATAAAAAAGAAAAGTTTGTTTAACCCCCTCGACTCATCCTATACTGAACATGCTGGAAAAGGTAGTTACTAAGGACATTTACAATTTGTACACTAAGGGCCAGAACAATAAACATTTACTGTCCAATTTAAGTGAGAATGAGAAGGAACTTTTTGACCAGTTATGTGGTGAAAAAGCAATAAGGATTATGAAGCCAGACAAAGGTGGGGGTATTGTATTATATGATTCCTCTGACTATGCAAGGGGCATTTTTATGGCAATGAATGACAATAACACCTATTCCACTGTGTTGATTAATGAAGTTAACATTGATTATCAAAGGATAGATTCCTTTTTGGTGGAATATATATTAGAAGAGAGGATTTATTTGGATACATACAAAGCTTTAATGGTGACCGTCTCAATTATCCCTACCATTTTTGGCATTACAAATGATCATAAAGACCAAGAGAAACCACCTTTTAGATTAATAGTAGTTGCCAGAGGTTCAAAAATGTATCCTATAGGGGTAACTATAGACCACTGGGTTAAAACAGATAATTTATTTAGTGCCACACCTGATAAAGGACTGTTGGGATCTTTTGGGAAGGATAAAGTATAATATCTGGTCTGAAGATTTGATTCTCTTAACTATTGATGTAGTTAACCTTTTTCCGATAATTTCTTCACAGTAGTATCAGAAGGTTTACAAACTATTCCAATGACAAAATTAGTTTGATTGCAGAAATGATGTCTTTGGTTTTAGACTACCATATTTTCATTTTTATTCTTTGGAAGGAAACAGAAAAAGAAATAGTGAATTTTGTTAATTATCTGAATGGCACCTCCAACTTCTTGAATTTTACTTTTAACTATTGTTATGATAAAATTAATTATTTGAACATGCTTATTTTAAAAACTGGATTGAGTTTAAATCTAAGATCTTTAGAAAGCCCAATTTCCGTAACTCATATTTGGATTTTGGAAGTAGTCACCCATTGGCTAAACAGAGAAGTTTAGTTAAGGGGCAATGTATAAGAGTTGCTAGGATGACTTCACATCAAGCAGATCCCCCTAATGAATTAGACATCATGCAGGATATGTTCCTAGCAAGGGGCTATCCACACAATTTGCTTAAGGAGATTTGGAGTTATGTTCAATCCAAATGGGGGCTTAAATATAAGCCTATTGGGTGTAGGGTTACTACCTACAAACCAAAACAATGTAGATGTGAATTATGGGATGCCTTTCGTGGTAGAATATAGACCTCAATCAGAGGAAATTAAGAAAATAATTAGATCAAGTTGGAATATTGTAAGAACATATCCTGAAATTTGTCAAACATTAGGGGCTGCAACCTCTTTTATCCATAAGATGGGGAAAAATTTGAAGGGAAGTTTTGAGTGAGGGTTAAGTGTCCAGGGCAATGATGGTAAAAATAAGAAGGGAACAAAGAATTGTGGAAGGTGTGCCCAAATTTCCTATATTTTAGAAGCTAGTAACCTAAAACTGGACAATGATATAGGCTCCAAAGTGTATTTTTAAAAGGGAATTGTCAGTCCAAAAGTATTGTTTACCTTCCAAACATATGGGATGTCCCAGTTTTTATATAGGGAAGACTGAGAGATGCCTTTGCAGAAACATTTATGAACACTATTATGATACTGCAAAGCAAAACGAGAACAACACTCTTTTTAAAAGATCATGTTTCCATTTCACTAAGTTGAAATTCACAATCCTGAACAAGGTAATGACAAATCCCAGGGGGGATCTTAGAACACTTCTTGAAGTAAAAGAAATTAAATGGCAGCTAAGATTGCAATCTTTCCATGCCCCAGGGTTAAATGAATATATTAGTATTCAGCCATGGGTAAACATTAAGTCAATAATAGTAAAATGAAGTCCTAACAGGACACCCACCACCATCTCTTATATATTTTTAATTGTAGTTATTTACTTATTCAGGATTTTGCATGGACAAATATTTTTCCCACATTTTTATGACACTTTTTTATTTTTATTTTATCTTTCAGGTTATTTCCATTTTAACTAACACATTTTTTTTAAATGAAATGTTACAGATTTTGGAATGTTTCTTTAAATGGCTGCCAGTATTTAATTCACCAGCTTAATTGTTTAATTGGTAGTATGTATTATAAATTTGTTTGAGGTGTATTCTGATGAAGTCCTTGATAGTAGGATGGAAGTGCTTAATACTTGTTTTTATACTGTCTTACATATTGTGTTGGATGTTAATAAATCATGTG
Source organism: Protopterus annectens (assembly GCF_019279795.1). NCBI lineage: Eukaryota > Metazoa > Chordata > Ceratodontiformes > Protopteridae > Protopterus > Protopterus annectens. The sequence continues at coordinate 221,096,748 of NC_056736.1, read as the reverse complement.
TGAAAGGTCAGAAGTGTCAGGTTTTCCATTGGAGGCAACCAGTTCCTTATGAGTGTATCTTAGATTTAGCAAAAGGAATGAACAAGAAATGGAATGTAATTAGCCTAGACATCAAGAAAACTTTTGATTCTGTAGATTAGAACTACTTGTTTAAAACTTTAGAAGTGTTTGCATTTCTAGAACAATTTATTGGAATATTAAAAACCTGTAATCAAACCAAAATGGAGAAAAAAACTTGATAAAATGTCACCAGTAAACAGAAGCACCAAGCCAATCTTATCCAAAGCAGGAGGCTTTATTGCATATATGAAATGTACATAGGCAGGAAAAACACATCCTACTCGTCCTAGTAAACATCTCTTTACACTTCATATCAATAAAATCCTTCACAGAAAAATATTTTTTCCTTATACTCACTAACTGAAAACAATAAATCAGTGGTTAGTTTGTGATTAACTTTATCTATCTGCTTCATAACACAATCCATTTGTCTCTCATTGTTCCTAGTTATTGACCTAACAATGTCACTTCCAGCTCTGTCAAAAATGGCGATCAGTTCTTTGTAAAACTCAGTGCCTACCTGAACACTATTGGGGAATTTCCCACACCCTCAGTCCTTTTAAGCACCACACCAATAGTAAGACATTTCTTTAAATGCATATTGTCAAGTTTCAATGTCCTGTGATTTAAACAATTCAGTACTGTCCAAAACATGTCCATTGAGGATAAAATGTGAGTTTCCTCTTGCCCAAAACTGTATTTTCCCTCATTCAGCCAAAAAACTATGTGCCAGTCATTAATGTTATTAATAAGTATAGAAATTTCACCTGTAGGGGTTGTATTCTTTTTATTAGAGCCTCAGTGCTCTATAACATCCAAAACATCCTTTTGTATACTCAAAACAGCAGGGGTGGTGTTGAAATTCATTTTTGAAGTTTCATTCCCTCTAAATACTGACAAAACACTACCATTCATCTTCCTTGTGTTGGTATCTTGGCCACTGTTCACTAGAGCTAGACCCACCTACTGGTTACCCTGAAGTAGTGTCATTGAGGCAGAAACAACCAAAGAGTAACAGATGGGAGTCAAAAGCTGCACCAAATGATTTAGCTGACCTGTAAGGAGTTTCAAGGTATTAGTTTCCTGTTCTCCAGCTGCCATACCTCCTGTATCTGGGTTGGAATGTATCTCCTTAACAAAAAAACAACAATCAAGCCAAAAAGGAGAAAAAACTTTGTAAAATGTCACCAGTAAACAGAAGCACCAAGCCAAAGCAATCCAAAGCAAGAGGCTTTATTGTACACACAAAAAGCACATAGGCATGAAAAATACATCCTACTCTTCCTATTGAAAATCTCTTCATGCTTATCAACAAAATCCTTCACAGAAAAATATTTTCCTCATACTCACTAACTGTAAACAATAAATCATTGGTTAGTTTGTCATTAACTTTATCTATCTGCTTCATAACACAATCTATTTGTTTCTCATTGTTCTTAATTATTGATCTAACAATGACACTTCCAGCTTTGTCAAAAATATTAAAAGCTGTATAGAGACACTAAAGCATGTGATAAAATTGCATCTTACATTTCTGAAAGATTTGTTTTAAACACAGGCCCAAAACAAGGGTGTCCCTTTTCCTCTCTACTGTATGTTATAGTTATCAAACCCTCAGCTAATACTATAAAAAGTAATGAAAAAAAGGATAAATTCTCAATTCACAAGGGTTATCAATCTAAAATACAGCTTTTTGCAGACAATATTTTATTAACTATAAGAGATTTAAATGAATCAATTGAAGTAATAGATGAGGAAATTGAAAACTTTCAAGAAGTATTGTTGCTGTGCTGTGTCTTTCGACTTTTACTGGTTAGGAGTCGCCACAGCGGAACTCCGGTCCGCTAATGATTGGAAGTAGATTTTTACGTGCTGAGTTGCAAGCTCTGATGCACAACCTTAAATGAAGGTATGCCCATTCATGCATGTCTCCACACAGAATACGCTCTAGCTGAGAATCGAACAGGACAACGTCTTACTGTGAGGCGACAATGCTATCGCAGCACCACCACCGCAGTATTGTTGCTAAAATGTAAAAATAATAAAACTGAAACTTTAATGTTAAATAAAGTTTAAAGGTAAATATAAATATAATTGAGAAGAAAAAGAATTAATCCATTTAGGAATAAAAATCCACCAAGATGTGAATAGGATTAACTATAATAATTTTGATTAAAATAATAGAAGACGTATTTTTTTTTTTTTTACTTTTGAGGATAGGTTGGTAGGTAAGATTATAATGTATACACACACACGTGTGTGTGTGTGTGTGTGTGTGTGTGTGTGTGTGTGTGTGTGTGTGTGTGTGTCTATATATGTATATATGTGTGTGTGTGTGTGTGTGTGTGTGTGTGTGTGTGTGTGTGTGTGTATCTATATATATATATATATATATATATATATATATATATATATATATATATATATATTGCATTCAATAGCTTTAATACTTAAACTTTCAAAGAAAAAAATGTTAACTTCATTCTTATGGTATCATGAAAAGCCAAGAATTGTTTATAGAAATCGTATAAGATTAGGTGTGTAATAGCTTCCCAGATATAGAGTCTTAGTCTATTGCAGCAAATATTTACTTTTTTTTTTACTCTGGATGGACCTAACTTACACTAGTTGATGGGAAGCCATTCAGGAGCAGATTATGCTAAATTCTTTTAAGTTTATCAGATATGATAAATTAGAAATATGTAACAATGCTTTCATCTGGAAAGTAAAATTTACCTTAGAAGGAATGTTCAGGAATGTCATTTCAGTCTTTAGACTCTGCCTATATGAAATCAATTCTTAAAACAGTTAAGAAATATGTTTTCAAAACTCCATTAATATCAAAAATGGAAATATTTGTGCTTTTCCATTGCACACACCTCTAAATGTAAGGAAACTCAGAACAATGTTAAATTGAGTTTACTAAAAAAAAGGAATGGATTACCATTATGGCCGCCTGATTGCTTTGAAAAAGGAAAAGCTAAGTTACCAGCATACTTACTAAAGATTATAAGTTGGATGAATCTGTTAACTAGTTAGTACTATCCAAGATTAAGAAATTAAATGAATATGTAGATACTATGAGTGAAGAGGAACAAAACACTATTCACCCATTATATGACTACAGTATATGATGCTATAGTCAGAGGTAAATTGACCTACAAAGGAAGCTTGCCCTAGTTATATAAGTTAATTATAAATAATTTGATGCAAAATTCCGAAACCTTTTAGATAGTAGTGGATTGATTGACTCAGTGGATGGTACGAATAAAACTTTGTCACTTAAATCAGTTGGTCAAACTTCAAGTTAATACTATGAAGTTGTGATCATAGGATTCTGATGAAGTCTCCGAATGGAGAAGAAAGCGCTTAATCCACGATTTTTTATGGTCATTATGTGTTTTGAGTCCAGTGATTTTACTACTCTGTGGAACAATTTTACTGAATAAATTATTTTGGGTATATACAAGGCAGTGCTGTTTTCGATTATTGAAGGCCTCCTTTATTGTTTACCGGTTCGCACTATTACTTGTAATACTATGAAGTGTTTATATGGAAATATATACATAGAATGTTTTTCACTCCCTATAAAATCTGTAAGTTTGGTAAAATGACTTCTTCAGTCTGTTAGAGATGTACTAAAGATGTAAAAGCTGATTGGACACACAAGTTTATGGACTGTGAAAAATTAAATGTATATTGGGAAGAAATAAGAATTTGTAATGGGTTAAGGTATGATAATTGTTCTTTAACTAGATCACTAATACCAATGAATGTCCCACTTCCTTTATCTGCAAAACCAAAACATCAAAACTTGTTCTGGAGTCTCCTGGCAGTAGCTACAAAAGTTTTTACAAAAACATTGGAAATTGAATTCAGTTCTAACATTCAAATAATTTTTAAATTTAAAAATAATACTATGTAAAATTGAAAAAAGAAATGATCTGAATATGATCTATAAGTCATACTAAGATGTTTAGTGTTTGAGATAGACTTGAAATATAGCTATTGAAATATCAAGATACTTAATATGTTAATTGTATACGATTACCTTGATGATTCAATGTATTCTTAAAATTATAAAACAGTATGTGATGTTAAATTTCTTCCTTTCTGTGTATATACACTGTAAATGTGTTAAATTAATAAAAAACAATTATCTTAAAAATCACTTTTGTATCTATGTTAACAAGCACATACTGCTCAATATCAATAAATTATTCAGTTTTTCCCATGGAGTTGAAGTCTGCATATTTTGCATAATGCAAAGCATTTCCATGACTGAGAGAGACTCAAAAAACTGCAGCTCCATCATTCACTCTGCTCTTGACGTAGAAGGATTCATGAATTTCCAAACTTCTATTCTTGCATGTATGCTTGCATTGATCTTTTCTGAGCCTATATTACATACCATCAGTATTGGTTACTGAGTTTTAAATCTTCCTTTTCGGTATACACATTTTTTTGTATCATTACCCTGATCTTCCTTCCCATGGCAGGCTAGTATTGTCTGTGGTGGGATGTAGTCTTTATGTTTCATATTTTTATTCCCATGTCTACTCAATGTATAATACTAGTCAGAGTCAATCGGAGTCTCATTCATACTAATTGTTATTAATCCAGCATAGCAAAGTATAGTTCCACATACCTTTACCCACCACTTTTCAATACATTCTTCTCATATCTGACATTCACCTTTCTGCCATAAGTTACTGATTTTTTAGTGTTCTTCCTGTCACTGTCAGCAGTTTTAATACAACTGTGCATATGCATAGCAAAGAACCACATCCTCCTGAATGCATTTAATAATTTATTTGTTTGTATGTATATTTATTTATGTGTTTGTATGTTCATTTTGTTTCAGCCACTCATGTGAGAGTTAGTCAGGTATCCAAACATATTTCTACCCATGCTTTAATTTCCCCCAAGTATCTTAAAATACCATTCTTGAGGTCAAAATAATGGCTGCTCTGTCCTTTTTTATGCTCTTCTGTCAATGCCTTTGCTACCTGATTTTATTTGCTCTAATTTCCTTCATCCAACTATGGCCAGTTCCGCTACAGATGCAGTGTGTGAATAAGATCCCTTCAGCCACGATCACACCTAGCTCCAATGTGATTTTATAGTTTAAAAGTATCATGTCAGGTAAATATTTGATATTCCAAGATTCATTATTCTGTGTCCCAGAAAAGCAAGAATGAATTACCAAAAATGTAGACTTGTGTACAACCATGTCTGGCATTGCCATTTCTTGGAATATTCACTTTTTTAAGTTATGATAATGTCTGACTTGATATATCTATATCAATCTATATCTATATCTATATGTGTGTATATATATATATATATATATATATATATATATATATGTGTGTGTGTGTGTGTGTGTGTGTGTGTGTGCGTGTAAATTCAAAGGGTGTTGATTTTAACAGGGGCTTACCACCCCCTGGGAAAAAAGTTATAAAGAAGAGCTATTATCTTGTATTCTGGATCTTTCTGGAATTTCAGAGCTCAATCTGGGAATTATAGTAGGGAGCATTCATTTCATTCACATTGCCTATTAGTCATTCAAGAGATCATCTTTCCCATAAGCTATCTCTGAGAATCAAATATCATGGATTAAATGCTCCTCCTGTACAGCATATTTTTATATTTGCTAAGTAGTTCAAAGTTGTTCTTGTACTCTTTGTAGTCTAGCATCCCTGTATGGGTGTCTGATCTGAGGCAAACAATGAGATCACCTCTTCTGTGACACATTCTTGATAGGGCCACCATTTCCTGGTCCTGTGGTAAGAAATGATTTTCAGGTCTGTAAATTTCAGCACATTGAATGTGTATTGCTTGTTCTCCTTCTGGCTTCATAGCCAGAGGCAGCCATTGATCCATCTATACTCTCTAGTATCATTACCACTTGCCAAACTGCATCACATACTTCTCATGATAGACCCATAAGGCTTGATGTCTTGAGATTATAGATATATCTGTGTGTATAGTTGCAGTAAAAAAGCTGATTTGGAACTTCATTAGCACAATATATAGACTCAGCTAAGAATAAACAACAATGGCTTTATTGGTTTACAAAACAACAGCACTCTTGACATATAATAATAACAGTCTTATCAGTGCAAAGGTCTGAATAGTGAGATGAAAAGTCAGCAAGCAAAAGAGAGTAGTAGTGCTGAAACTGAATTCATCCTCATGTCTTGTTGAGTACCTTCACGAGGTGGACTCTGTTTTTACAAAATCTCACCAAGGCAACACTGATATATAGACTGTATTTATATAGCATATATCATGGACAGAAGTAGGTTAAAAACTAAAAAGCTAGCTGGATGCACAAGACCCAGGATAAAAAAGTGCCCAGTCCTTGTAGGCACACTGGTGCCAGGACTGGAAAAGATGACAGTGTAGAATCCTCAAAATATGGAAACAGTCCTACAATGGGGCCAGGCCAGGCCCAGGGGGAGGATGCACCCCCTGTTGTAGAAGGAAGAAGCAGTCCACAAAAATCACAAAAACTGATAGGCCAAAGAAGAGCCATGAAGACAATAAAGTGGACAAACACAAGATATATAAAACAATTAAGAAAGAAATTAGAGGAAAGAAAAATACTTCTGCAAGAAAAACTGTCAGAAGCTTCAAATGAAAATTTGTGTTCATTGATACAACAGGTTTGTGAAAAACAATATATAGATCAACAAACCTTAATCAGTTTGGAAAAAGAAGCACCTGAGGAAGTGCAAAAATATAAATAACAAAACCAGGAGATATTTGAAAAGTATAAAAAAGAAACATTGACATGGGAAAGAAAGAGAGATTTGATATGGTGCAATATTTATGCAAAGGAGAACGCAAAACTAATCAATACAAAAAGAGCAGCACCAAAGATATTTTGGAGAGAAATACAGGCAAAGGAATCCAGACCTGGACAACTTTACAATACAAAAACTAAGAAGATAAAGAGGAAAAGTAGAAAAGGAAATTAGTAATGGAGAAGTTAAAGAAAAAGAAACTGAGGTCATGGAGTACCTGCAAAGTGAAAGGTTCAGTGTAGAAAATCAAATTCAGAAAGCACTACAACAGGATAGAGTAATGGATATATAAATTAAGTAGAAATCAGTGGAACAGGAAGCAATTGGTCATGTGCCATATGAAGATAATTTGTAGCCTTCCACAGGAAACCAGTTTAAACATTCACTTGAAGCTAGATAGCAAGGGAAGGAACAGGAAACTGGAAACTCTGATGCAGTGAATGCTGAGTAGTGATAGGCCAGTGAGTTCCCATATGATAGAGTAATGGATGGCACAGGATGAAGTTGAAGAAAATGTGCCACAGGAAGATGATATAGAATCTTGTACAGAATTCCTGTAGGAATTAGAAAACAAGGGATGTGCCCTCAGTTTAGAAGAAAATGAGCTAAGACAAGAATTGCTTGATTTAATAGACATAGACATATATATCAAGATCAAGGAAAGAAATAGACTGCAGAAGGTTAATAAAACCCAAAAAGTCAGAAGTTTGATAAAACAAATGAACACAGTAATTAGGACCGTTCACAGAGACCCATGTGATATAACAGAAGTAAACAGGATATATTACTTTGCTGCTAAATTAATAGCTGATAAAGTTCTGCCACAAGAGCACTGGATAGTGAGGGGAAGGAAGGGGAGAAATTGAATACCATCATGGAGATATGGAATAGAGAAAACTATAAAGCAGTTAAGACAAGAAGAGTCACTGTTAGAAGATTATAGACAAGGGAATAGATCAACAAATATACTAAGAAAAATAAATGTGATAAAAGCAATGTGTAGTATTAGAACAAACCAGGATCTGTCGTGCACTATTACAAATAACAAATTAAAAAGTCAGCAAAGGCAGAAAGACTTAGAAGATACAAAAATAAATATAAAGGAAAAGTACAAAATAAGCAATTTATTCATTATCCAAAAAGTTTTATAGAGAATTGGGAAATAAGGTAAAAGGGATTGATGGAGAAGTATCTATGAAGATCATGTGGAACATAATAAAGATGCTAAATGGATAGAAGAAGTTAAATAAAGAATAAGAGGTTCAATGATACAGGATATGAAATGGGATGAAGTAACAGCCAGAGAGATTGAAACAAAGTTAAGAAAAGCCTCTAATTGCTAAACCCCAGGCCTAGATGCAGTACCTATTTTTTGGCTGAAAGTATTAACATCTTTGCACGAAGATTTAACAATGAGTTAGAACTATTTATATGCACACCCCGAACAGACACCAACACAGCTAATAACAGGAAAAACAATGCTCCTACTTAAGAGTGAACCTGCAAGCTAACCAAAAAATTATAGACCAATGACTTGCCTTCCGATGACATATAAACTGTACATGGGAATTGATGCTGACAGAGTTTATAGTAATTTAGAAGAAAACTCAATTATGGCAGTAGAACAAAAGGGCAGTAAAAGAAAGTCATATGGAACAAAGGATTATTTGTTGTTAAACAAAGTCATAGTGGAGAACTGTAAAAAGGGGAAGAATATAAGTATGGCATGGATTGATTACAAAAAAGCATTTGATAGTTTCCCATATTAATGGATAAAAGAGTGCTTAAAAATGTATAAGATACACCCTATACTGATCGACTACATTACAGTGTCCATGAAACAGTGGCAGACCACTTTGCAATTAAGTCATGATAAAGTACACATTATTATTCCAAAGATAAAAATTCAAACGGGGATATTCCAGGGTGACTCTCTATCACTGTTGCTATTCTGCCTTGCCCTTAACCCATTAAGCTGTCTACTTAACAGCTTAGGCCACGGCTATAATTTGGTTACTAGAAAACAGCAAAGTATAAAGACTTCTCATCTTCTCTATGTCGATGATTTAAAATTGTATAGCTCATCAGATGAGGAACTGAAAGCACAACTGCATATTGTCAAAACTTTTTCAGATATAAGAATATCATTTGGTTTTGATAAATGTGCAAAAGCAACCTTTACAGCAGGAAAACTGCAACGTCAGTAAAATATCAGTTTGGGACAAGAATGTAACATAAAAGAACGTGAGTAAAACGGAGTGTATAAATACTTGGGAATTGATGAAGGATCAACAATAAAACAAACAAATGTGAATAAAACTTAGTAAGGAATATTTCAGAAGACTTAAATTAATCCTAGAAACAGCACTGATGTCAAGGAACAAAATTCAAGCTATAAACCAATTTGTCTTCCTGTCCTAACTTACAGTTTTGGAGTGAATGACTGGCCCCAAAACTTGTTGGATAGATTAGCTAGGAAAACAAGAAGGCTGCTGCATGCTCACCAAATGATTTATAAAAATCAGTGCATAATAACATTATATATTCCCCATTCCAAAGGAGGGATGGGCCTCCTTGAAACTGATCACATGTATAGATCTGCAATCATGGGACTCCACACATCTGCTGACCTCACAAGACACAAATGTAGTGAAAGTTTTGAAACATGAGGAGAATAAATCTAAGATGACTTCTCTGCTTAATTTAGCAAAAGCATATTGGCATCAAGCAGGAATGGAAATCAAACCAGAAGTGAATAAAAATCAGGCAGCAATTGAATCTGCCAAAAAACAAAATAAAGAATATAAGGTGAATTACCAGATGAGAAGACAATAGTTGTGGAAAAAGCATAAATATAGTTGCAAGTATAGAAAACTTCTGGAAGAACCTTATGTTAATCAGAAATGAATGCAGGGATGGTTAAGGAGAGGCAAATTCAAACCAAGAGATGAAAGGTTAATATTGGCAGCCCAAGATAGTGGGCTATATACACGTTGGTTACAAAGTTCATTGAACATGTATGAGAAACAGACACATGTACGTTCTGTAAAACCAAACTGGAAACAGTTGCACACCTTGTTGCAGGTTGTGACATACTAATGGCAGAAGGACTGTATACTGAAAGGCATAATAATGTGGCAAGATTGTTGCACTGGGGATTGTGCAAACATTGTGCTATGGAAGTGGCTGAAAAACACTGGAAACATGAGCCACAAAGCATCATAGAAAATGATAAAGTTTATATCACATGGGACCACCTATTACCAACAGTTCAAAACATAGATGCTAGAAAACCAGATATAGTGGTTCAAGAAAAGAAGACAAGAGTAACATTGATCACTGAAATCACCACACCCAGTGACTACAGTGTCTTGCATTTAGAGAGACTCAAAAACATAAAATATCAGGATCTGCGGCAGAAACGAGAGCAATGTGGAAGAAGGATACCCAGACAGTTCCAATAGTAGTAGGAGCAACTAGTCTTATAAAAAAGAATTTACAGTCATATTTAGATATGTTACCAATTCACGTAACACCGTACGAATTGCAGAAGGAATCATTACTGGGCGCAATGCGAGTGTTCTGAAGAGCACTTTTGGCTGACATCAAAGATTGAAA